>NC_046373.1:9551932-9851932 GCF_011125445.2 Fundulus heteroclitus
TTGGCAGATCATCTTATTTACCTGCTCAAATCAAGGACAGATACACTCATTTTAAGAAAATATTACTTAATTTTAGTTCTGTTTTTGTGGTGCTTACAAAGATAACACAGTTCACTTCGGTCGCAATCACATATATAGTTAAATGAAACCTTATTTTACTTATTATTGAAACATGATTGCACACCTTGTAGAGTAGAAATACAGTTCTTTCCAGGGAGATCCCACTGAACATGCTAATTAGGAGCGATCACTTCTCTATTCACACCAATAATTACTCATAAACCACTTGGGAATTAGAGAAGGTAAGCAGATCTCCTCTCTTGGCAAGAGCACAACGCTCCCGCGTCAAGCAGAAGGGCTGGATGACACGGTGTTGGTATCTCTTTGTTGCTTAATTTAATTACATTTTCCCATAGCCAGCTAAATTCAGACTAACATTTCCTCTCTTGAGTAATAACGAAGAATAAAAGGGATTAGCTCCTGTCAGTTCTTTCATCGTCCTTCAGAGTTTATTTTAACTGCATAAGCGTAGGTAAAGAGCGTGAGTTTACCTCTCTGAACTTCTGGTAGAGCTTCGTGGCGTCTAACTCTGAAGGAGACAAGATGTCCTCCGTCTCGGGCAGATCAAACACCTCGATGCTCTTCTCGCCACCGCCCGCCGTTCCCGTGTCCTCGTCATCTGTGGCGTACTCCCCTGTCTGCTTTATGGGAAATGGGAAAAAAAAAATCACTTGTGTTGTTTACACACCACAAAGGGCATAAATGTGAATAGTATCCATTTTCTCTTTGTCGCTGCTTCCAAAGCTCGACTGAACTTTAGGTAAAAAGAAATCTTGTTGGAGACAAAACTCTTTGTTTTCAACCATCTGGGGAAGCCAGGTTTAGTCTAAGTCAGGGGTCAGCAAGTATAACAGGCCAGAGAGTCATATTGGACCTCCATCCTGCTGAATAAAATTGGCAAAGATATAGGGAAATTAAAGAAATAACATTCTATTTCTGTTTTTAGAAGAGAAGATGTGTTTTCAGGGGTGGCAACGGAAGGTTTTAAGGTGGTGGATAGTGGAGGGTCGCTAATAATCTATGGATAGGACACCAGAGGTGACATTTCAATCAGTGAATTGGGAATTCAAAAGTAGTTGGCTATAAAGGACATCCTGGGCATGCACGAATAAATAAATAAGTTCATTAATTAACGATAGAAAAAAAATATATAATTTGTGTAGTAGGATCTGATGAAAAACGACAAAAGGAGGTTGATAAAGGAAATAAACACAGCCCATTGTTTACTGATAGATGGATGGATGGATGGAAATATGTTGTAAATCATCTGCTCACATTAGACGTGTAAACATGACTGGATATGAATCAACATGCATTTAAAACAGCCAACGGTCCACTTAGAAAAGGATTAACTTGAATGTAAACAAAAGAAAGAACAAAGGCCCTTTATAGATATCGACCTAAATCATGAGGCCAATCCTCTTTCCAATCACTGAAATAATGACGCAGCCAGAACTAAACACGATGATCCCCAGCGTGACTGGACTGCTAGAAGGAAGGACTCGGCTATCGAATGTTCCTGCCAATAATTAAGTAAGAACACAATTCCAGCTGCAAGTCAAATCTGCCATCATCACCAAACCGCATCCGACATCGGAATAAAATCGGGGTACAGCCTCTTTTTCCTTCCCATCACTCCGTGAGGCTGTACCACAGCACGTCACAGAGACGCATTCAGTGTTCCTTCCATTAAGCTCTGGTTTAAAAAGTATTTTCTTATCGCCACACTCAGCTCTGTTTCAGCTTCACACAAAATGAGCTTGTAATGCCACTGCTGCCTGTTACGTAAGGGTCCAGCGGTGTGCCAACCTAATGAATTTTGGCACTGACCACCATGCATTAAACCTAAATGGAGCGGTTGATTCACTTTTTGGCCGACGACCAACAGAGGCTAATCTCTGAGTGAGGCTACTCTAAATCTGATGAAATCCTTACGTAGCACAGTCCTAGGTACACGGCGGGCAACATTCTTCTCCGACTTTACCTCTCCAGCACGTCTCTTTACCTGCCCTTCCCTCCGCCCACCCCCATTCACATAAGCCTGATGAGTTTACACACACACACACACCTATTCCAATGACCGATTGTTTTGTTGCCCCGGTGCCATCATGCTACGTGTACCGATGGGTGGAATGAAACACTGGACCCATGAGGCGCTGGTCAAAGCTCCATGGACACCATGAGCGCTCCCTATGATATGGACCAAGAACACGGAGAAGCAAGAAGAGTCACTGCGACCAGCTGCTTCAGGTGGAGCAAGGGTTTCTGCACTTGTTCTGACTTTGAAGATGGATCTTTGCACATTTTTAAATGTGCAGGAAAAAGTCCAATGCGGCTTTTTTAACTCCTAAAAGTGACCGTTTATTTCTATTTTGCTTTTCGATTGCACAGAGAGTCTGTAGTTTTGTTTAGGAACCAGGCAGAGCTTTATGCCTTCTCTCTAGAGCAAGGGTGTCAAACTCATTTTGGTTGAGGGGCCGCATACAGCTTAATCTGATCTCAAGAGGGCCATACGAGTAAACTCCTTGCAAGATTAAATAGAACTAATAAAAGTGGACTTGTTGTTGATTTTTATATTAAATGAATTTCACTTTTACACAATATATTATGAATAACCTCAGCGTTTTTAAGAAAAGTAAGTGCAATTTCAACACTACTTTTACTCAGCTAAACATTTATTTAAGTGCGTTATGCATAAGAACTGATCACAGTGATTGTACAATGTTGAAAAACATTTATTCACATTTTTTTGAACTTAAAAACACTGTCCTGTATGACAAAATACATCAAACAGATAAAAATAAAGAAATTATTTCAAATCAATTTTCCACATCTGAAGCTCAGTGCTACCATCTGCTGATTAAAACACAGCGCCCCTCGAGGACAATATAGGAACTGTAGATTTTCAATTAAACGAAGTACATGTTTTTTTCCAATGATTGTTTTATCATTCTCTTCCTTTATCTCCTCTTTCTTTCACCTTTTTTATTCTTCTTGTTCTTCCTTTCCTCTCCTACTTTCCCATTGTAGTGTTCATATCATTTGAGATATTCCCCGCATGAATCATAATAAAACTATTCGCATTCATAAATCAAGCGGAGCACTATGGCAAAAGCAGTACTGCTCCACTTGTGAAAGTCAAATCTGATGAACTCTTTTTGGCATTAAGACGACAATTCTTATTGCCACATTGCCAGACAGGACACTGGAAAAAAAAAAAAAAAATTTTTTTTTTTTTTTAATAATGATAATCCATTTAGCCAGCGGGCCGTAGGTTTGACACCCCTGTTCTAGAGCCAATATATTAGAAAGGGGTTTGTTATCTTCAATAATTTAGCTTAATTTTACTATACATTTATACCCTGTTGTCGTTTTGTTTCCTTTAAATGTTAGTTTTGAGAATGTATCTAAGCTAAATCACACTTTTTTATTTTAGCTCACTGCGTATTTTAAGAAAAGGTCCCACAGTGACTTTGTGTAGACCCTCATCACACCAATTTAACCTTTTTTTTTTTTTTAAACAACAAAACCTCAAACTTGGAAGGTCTTTTACAGGGAGTTTATGTGACAGACTTACACAATGCACAATGCTGCAGTGGACACACCACCTTTTGCTGCCATCACAACTGAAAGCGTGTAGGGAAATGTTCCCACCGGCGTCGCACATCTAAAAATGGATTAGTTTTGTCACAAAGTTCTGCTACCTGAGCATTAGCTCTCTGCAGCTCCTCTTGAGTTACCACAAGCCTCTTGGCTGCTGCTCTGGTTAATGCTCTCTTTGCCCCGCCTGTCATCATTTCCTAGATTTGCTTCCCATTTTAAGATGGACAGAACAGAGCTCTGTGAGATGTTTAAACCCCACAACTTTACCCCTAACCTTCCTGCTGTGTCCCTTGGTATCCATGATGCTATTTGTTCAGTCAGCTTCTCTAACAAACATCTTCATTAACTTGGTGACGTCTGAGGGTCACCTGATGGTACAGTTATGGGCTACTCGGCGTTGGTCTATCACATAAAATCCCAACATAATAAAAGGAGACTTCTCATTTTAAAGTGATGAAGAATGCTTTTGCAAGGCATTGCATAATTTCATTTCATTTTATTTACTTTTTTGGAGAGAGCTTGATGCCGAACCTTCAATAGAACCCTGGGGTTTGTTTTAAGAACTGCTTTGCACCGACATCATGAAATATTGAGCGAAGAAAACGCTTTTGAAGAGAGATACCCTGAGTGTAGAAGTGTGACTCTGCACTGCATGGCAAGCCTTCTGCTTTAAGCCACATTTTGAAGCTTTAATGACACTTGGCGGTGTTGTATTTATGTCTCGCTATAATTAGAGAAGTGCTAGAATCAGCATCAATGGCCTGGAGAGGAGATCCGTGAAGCGAAGCCGCTTCACGCGCTGCCAGTACCAGGGAACGAAAGATTTCACACTGTTTGGGTAAGACGCTACAAAAGAAACAATGGCTGAACGAGACTCGCCCTGTACAGGACTACAGCCGTTTCTCTGCGTGCGCTCTACCTTTGAACCCATCCAAGTCCTTGCAGCGCCGCGTTTCGCACAGATGCAAAGTGTCACTGTGTCTATATGGCTCAAAACCACAGATAATGTAAAGTTGCAAGGCCAGGAGCTCAGTGTCTGGTGGATTAAAAATGTGTTGTGACTAAGCATCATAACCAAAGCTGGAAATGCTGAGTGAAGCAGCTCTCAGAGCATCGTCTTAGCCCGCATGGCTGCGAGAGAGAGAGAGAGTGTTTTTCTATGCTAGCATCAAAAGCCTACCGTCAGTCAGCTTTATGGAGTTAATAAGCTGATACTTCAAGTCATCTGTCATAAGAAAGCAGCTGATTAGCATGAAGTGACAGCCAGACACCTCGTTTTCCATTAACACTGCCACTTGAGTAAAATCCTGGGAGCACGTGAGCTTAAAATAAATAGCCTTTCGGGATGCAAGCTGCCCTCATCCTAACATTTACAGTATTCATCCTGGGGGGGGGGGAAGGACGTGCGTGATTACCTCGTCGTCATCAGCGTCATATTGGGCGTACTGCTGCTCCAGGAGTTCCCTCTGCCTCCTCTCCTGCTCCAGGGTCTGCTGGATGAGCGTGGCCACCTCACTCTGCTGACCGGGGCGCTCTCGGCCAATCACAAAGCTGCAGGGACAAGCCACGTTCACATCAAAGACAGTTCTGACAGCGCAGAAATGGGAGGCCGGCACCACGGCGCTACACACTGACAACCCGAACGCAGGCACCTTTATTCAAGAAACAAAATGTTTAAGCAATAGGTTTAGGAGCCTAGGAACACAAAGATGCGTATAAGAATCCATGATGCAACAGAAAGCGGCGGGATTTGATACTTAGTAACATTTAGGGTTAGGCGCTAACCCTAAATGGCTTAGCACCTAAATACATCACAGACTTGTTATCAGTGTATCAACCCTCCAGACCACTAAGGTCTTCTGGCTCCAGCCTGCTCTGCATACCTAGAACCAGAACTAAACAAGGAGAATCAGCATTTAGTTCCTATGCTCCACTTATCTGGAACAAACTTCCAGAAGACTATAAAGCTGCGGAAAGCCTGAGTTCCTTTAAATCAAGATTAAAAACACATTTGTTTAGGATTGCCTTCAACTGTTCTAGTTAACTGAATCCCCACTTTTTTGTTCTAATTTCTATCTACATTTTATTCCTACTTGCTTTTATTCTGTTTTAATTTGCTATATTTTAATCATGTAAAGCACTTTGCATTGTCCCTGTACTGAATTGTGCTATATAAATAAATTTGCCTTGCCTTGCCTTGCCTAGTAGAATATAGTCTGACATCTGGGGTGTTACTGCATGGGGTTTGCACGAGTTCTCTTAGAATATAATTAAAAACAAGCAACAAAAATGAGGAAAAAACTTTTTTTTTTAACAAACTGATCAGTTGCCATATACCTCATGTGACGCCACAACAGGAGAGTGTGGCCGCTTGCTTTTGGAAGGGTAGATTTATCTCGATTATGTTGGGATTTAGATAAAAAAACAAGTAGAAAACGTGATCTTGACATGTGGTTATACAGGCGGTAAACGTTATCTAAACCCTGCTGGATTAAATTCACAGACAAAAATCTGACCGTTAGCTTTAAGTTACAGTGAAACACCGGAGACGCATGCAACAATTTCCTAAACTGTTCGCCGTGAATATCTGAGGAGACATCCATGTTGAGCGCCAGAGTAATGGATCATGTGGCCTTTTTGCACAGGGAGGCAATAACAGTAGTCGATGAGAGAGAGAGAGAGACAGAGAGAGAGAGAGAGAGAGACAGAGAGTCCACAGCCACATAGCAATGACAGCGATATTTGCTGACGTATCAGGGCAGGGCTAGGAGACTGGATATGCATAATAATGTGCAAAAGGCAGTCAGCACAGCAGGGCAGCCAGCTATTAGCCCGGCAGGGAATAAAACCCAGACTGTACCTCTCTGGGGAAACAGAAAATATCACCCCGAATGTTCAGTGGAGGAAAAAGATGAAGCTACATTTTTGGATGTAGCTTCAAAATTCTAAGACTACGGCGCACCTCGGCTCCTTTTTTGATTCACTGCATTGTTTCAGCAAATCAAAGGAAAATCTCTTTTTTTTTCCCCCTCTCTCTTTACAGCATAACATAATAGGCCAGTAATTCAAGTAAATCTTAAAGCCAGCAGGGTCCAAGTATCTGTGTGCGTGTGAATCTGGTCCAATCTGTGACTGTGAGAGAGAGAGAGAGAGAGAGGGGGGGGGGGGGGGGGATTCAAGATAGGGCCCAATCAAGCGAACTCATTTCCCCTGGGCTCGTTCAGATATTTCTAAGGGCCAGGAGGAAAGGGCTTGCACTCAAGCAGAGAGGCACACTTGATCTACATGTAAAGGAACAACTGAAGGGCAGGGGACTGAGGAGAAAGGAGAGGAGGAGGAAAAAAACAATCTACAGCGTGACAGAACGGGCTCTGGAATAGTAAGGTCCTTTACTACGGCGGGCCTATGGACAGCGGGGGGACACACATCTGAGGAGTAGATGACCTGGAAACAGCCCATCTCCACATGCGAGGGGGGGTTCGTCTTGGTTCATGGCTGCCTCCCACTGCTCCGGGAGAGCCACACAGGGCGCTGGATCGGCTGGACCGCACAAACTGTCAGATGTGATTTATCTTTGCACTCCACTTAATACGAGGATCGCCCTGATACGCACAGCAACATTGAATTTTCCATCCTCGTATAACTTGACATGTATGTCTACGGCGGGAGGGAGTCTGTTTAAAATCAGCACCAATATCGGTGTGCTGAGCTCGCGAAACTACGGTCATATACAGTCAGTATATATTATTTATAGGTAAAACACATTATGTAGATTATTTACACACACGGGCATTTATTCCTGTTAGTTATGGGGATTTTCGGCTCACAGCTAATGAAGATGTGACATTCAAGGTTAGAATATTACACAAAACCAATTTGAAAAAAAATATTTAACATGGATATGTGGGATTAATGAATAGTATGTTTAATACTTGCTTCGAGGTTGCTGTAGGACAGAAAGTTGTGCAGAATGCATCTGAAACAGCGGTCGTCAAACTGGATGATGTTCAAAGCAAAATGCTGAGTTAATGAAGCCGGGAGAACAACAGGTTAATGAACTATCACCAGCCACATAATCAGCTATTTTAAAACACAGCCCAGAACATTAGCAGGAGCAAGGGATGAGTTCATTGAATACTAGTATAGGTCTGTGTGTCAAGTCACGTCTTTAAAAAACTAAAGGTTGTCCTGCAGAAACTCCTTTTCAGAATCAATATCTGTTTCTGTAAAGCAGGGGTGACCAAACTATTTGGAATGATGAAGTCAAAAGTACCCGAGCGCCAAAAAATTAAGAATGAAAAAAGTGCAAAAAATTATGCTGTAAGCTTTATTTTTTAATTTTTTTTTTCTGGCTTTACGAAATATGATCGTTTTAATGAAACTAATTTGTCAGATTTTCAGTAGGAAGGGACGTGTAAATCGTTGTAGATGAAAAAGTTAAAAAAAAAGGGTTTGTTCATTTGCCTTATCAAAAGATGGTCGTCCAGTTTGCAAAATAGTTTGAAACCAGAAACAACTTACTTTTATGTTCTAGCAACACAAGAACAGGATTTAGGCCAGTATTTCTTTAAAAACACTATATATTTGTATTATAAATATATGTTTATCCAATTTTAATACATTTTAATAAATTAATTCAAATTTGATTTGATTCATTAAAGTCTGCAGTTGAGAAAAAAGATGTGGTCGTATTTACTATGAAAGAGAATGCAAAAAGTGTGATTATTAAAAGATGAACGCTTTGTGTTGTACCTAACATTTTCAGTTGTAAGAATTTAAACTGTCTGTAATCATTTTTGCTCTAATTAAAACTAAAAAAGCTGAAATTTCATCAGCCACCAGTCCTGGTGGGCCAAATTGTGGCCCGCACAAAATCGCTGCAGGGGCCACAAATGGCCCCAGGGCCGCACTTTGGACACGCTGGCTGTGAAGGAAAACAGAAAACACAGTGGCCACTACCTCTTAGGTGTATAAGCCGGTGTAAAGCGGATCGAATGTCGTGTCTTTCTCACTGAACTTCAATGCTACTGAGTTTTTTCCCCCCCAATAATTTTTAATTATTGGGGTGTCGGTGTCTGCATATGTGTGCACTTCAGTGACTTGGATCGCTGTCAGAGACAGGAAATCCTGTTCCGGAAATCTGTACTATTTATGTAGAGGTACACTGTTGTAAAAAAGTACAGCAGTGTGCGAGCAACTGATTCCTCCGCCGTGGTTACAGTCATTAAGAAACATGACGCTCAGTAAAGGAAATACATTAAAATTACCTGTACAGTTTGAAAAACTTGAATACGGCAACTGAAATTGTTACAGAATAAAAAAAATGGTTTTAGAACATTTTCTGGTCTTCCCATAAAGCTTCATCGTGGCGGAGGGCCCAAAGCACTTTCATCGTTTGAGCGCACGCAAGGAACTGCGGGTTTCTCTGTCTGTTTTATATTGCCATGGGTGGATGAACTTTTTCATGTTTTGTTCCATTAAAAAATTTGTTTATTTGTAATCTATCTACATAAAGCAGCAAATATTTGTAAAGTGGAGAGACAATCATACTTTGGCGACATTTTCACAGTTAGAAATCTGAAATGTTTGGGGTGTAACTTTATACTCAGCTCTCTGAGTCAGACAGCTGATGCACCTTTGGTTTGTCCGGGACGAGCTCAGTCAGACTGGAGGAAGAACATCTGGAACAGCAACTTTTAAGTTTTGCCACAGGTTCTCAATTGGATTCAAGTCTGGACTTTGACTAGGCCATTTCAGCAAGCGGATAAATTTTGATCCTTTCCACTGTCATTGCCGGTCTGGCTGTGTATTTGCTGTTGTTCTGCTGGAAGGGGAGCCTCCATCCCAGCCTCCAGCCTTTCTACCAGGTGTTCTTCCAGGATTGTCTGGTATTCAGCGCCGTCCATTTTTTCATCAACTCTGACCGGCTTCCAGGTCCTTGCCGAGGAAAAGCGGCCCCCAAATAAACCCTGGCGCTTACAACTTAACGGGTTTAAATACAGACCAAAAACCCTTTAGAAACTCCTTCAAATAAACTGCCCAAAATACATTAAAATGTGTACATAATTTTGTTTGTTTTTTCAAACGATTTCTAAGATGACAACTTGGCAAAAAGTAGTTCTTACCAAGCTGACAAGGAGGCCATGAGGTCCTGGGATAAAACTTGAGCGATACCAACGAGTTAATCACTCACCTATATTAAACACTTGAGTTATTAGTATTAAACATTAAATACATAAATCTGGGGGGGAAATCCTCCAACGTATTTGTGAGAAATCAAGGCTCCGATAATTGGGATGAAAATGGATTCAACAACTAGGGCAACTTTTTTTCCCCACTGCACATGGCTGTGCATTTTATTACGAGTAGTTTCTGTTAGAAATGCCATCTGGTTCGTGTTAAATTATGTTTTGGTTATCGCTAAAGAAGCAAGGAGAGCGTCTGACTAAAACCTGGACGATTTGCTGCTGAAAGTCAGGGTTAAATATAGCGAAAAACGGCAAATCTAGGACATTTGGCCATGAAACCTCTGGTGATCAGACAGAGCGAGGGAAGGATTTACCGAGGAGGAGGAGGAGGAGGAGGAGGAGGAGGGAGTGAGATGTGTTGGAGGAAGATTGAACATTGAGTGAGGAGGCGGCAGCAAGAGTCAGAACTGGTCAGAAATAACACAGAGGAGGGAGAAGCAAAAATATCACCAGCTATAACTTGTCAATGTAACATTCATATTTTGGTTACTAGATAATGGAGAAAATACTGAGTATGGCACGTAGTTTGCATGCTTTTCAGTTCTGCTCTTATTAATCCGTTTATCCCTGCAGCCGGGATAGATGGGCAGATGACAGACGTAAACTTTCCCAAGGCCGCCTCGCCGACGCAGACGCGTCCTGCTGTGTGGAAAAGCTCCACTGTCAATATTAGTTGGGCAAACAGCATCTGCCGGGGCAGCGGCGGACGTGCCTTCAGGTTTCCCCTCGACGCGGCGCTTCTACAACGCATGCAACGTTTTACATCTCAGCCCTGTCAGAATATCTACGTGGGCAAAAAAAATTTGCTGCAACCATTCGGTTTAATTGAGAACATTTTTAGTGTGCATGACAAGAAACAAAAAAAAAACAACTACACTTTCTCAACTCTGACGCACAATAACAACTTTTCTTTGGATGTTTGGGTCAGAAGAAGGGTGCATAGAAATGAGAGGAGAGGAGGTTAGAAACCAGCGTGAATGTTCAAAAGAGGCACTGAGCAAACCAAAGAAGAAGAAAAGACCAGAATCAGTTGGAGGCTGGCATGGCAGGCCGTTGCCAAGGACAGCTTGAGCCTTTCAAATCCAAGCCTTCCTGCCATGCTTTGAGTGTTAGTTTGTGTGCGTGTGTGTTTTGTGCGTGTGTGTGTGTGTGTGTGTGCGTTTTCACAGCGAGTATGGCGACTTGAGGGGCGGCTTTGTGATTTTTGCACCATGACAGCAGGACTAAAGGAATTCAGAGCTGCAACGTTCAGACGCATGCTGATCATGGGGGATTTTAAAACATTTAAACCTAAATGTGTCTTGCTGCGTTTAAAAAAAAATGTAAAAATTAAAAATAACTGTCTAAAGTGTAACCCCTTGTGAGAAAAGCAGCTTGCATTTTTGTTTTGTTTTCTTAAACATGGGTCACAGATATGTAATTAAATTTAAGGCCAGCTTTTTGCCTTACGTTGTTGCACGTAACATTTTGCTGCAATAAAAAAAAAACATGATTTACTTTTCAAAGTTTCAGTTTGCAGTTTTTGGGATTGCAGGCAATAGATTTGCCGGATTTCCTTACGCCTCTGAATGAAAAGCTAAAATAGCTGTGGTGGATTCTGGAGGAAGCAGCAGCCCATGCAATAATGAGTAAAGGTTTTAATGCATGCACTTAATGAGCAAAAGCATATAAAATATAAATGCATTTAGAGAACCGTGGTGCTGCACGGTGAATAAAACAAGCTAAAAACAAGAAAAACATACTTAGTCACACATGGAAACCTGTTGTAGAGAAGACTAAATTAGTCTGTTCTGCAAAGTAACTCTATATAAAAGTAAATTTGCCCTTTAATGTTTGCCAAGGTAACAATTTCAAATGTGGGTCTTTCTAAGGTTCATGTATTGTTGCTTGTAATGCACTTTGCAGGCTGAAGTCATAACTCACTTTTGCAATTTTATTTAACCTTAAGACTAAAAAAAAAATGAAAAAGCTGTTTTAGTTACACATTTAACATGCTTTTTTGTGTGTGTTTTTTGTGTTGTTTTTTTTTTTCAGGTTATTGTCCCAATTCCCAGGCAGTAAAACTTTTATAGCGCTTTCTTAAAAAGTTTTAACGGCTGGCGATCTAAAACTATTTCCTTTAATCCAGATATAATAAAAGTTAAACATACAGATGCTAATATATACACATTTGATATATATACTACTGTTTGGTTAAATTTGATTTTTACGACCAACAACCGGCTTCTGACATAATTCAAGCAAGATATTTGACCACTTTTTGGAGAAGAATCAGTTCTTTCTTGCCGTTGACCCAACCTTTGAGCATGGTCCACTGATTAATCTGGTCGATGCAACTCCAGAAATTTAATGTAATCTATTCCAAAACCAGTTTGGATGTGGGTTTGAAATCATTGCCCAGTTGTGTTAAGTGTTTCAGCCATCGGAACCACACTTGGACATTCAGATTATGTTAGGATGCTCAGAAAAAACCTCCAAACAGCCCCAGCGTCAGCTCGTCATAAAACGATCTGCTGGAACACCAACATCATTGTTCTCAGTGGAGCCAGTAAACACGGAGAAGCAGCATTTAGTTCCTATGCTCCACTTATCTGGAACAAATTTCCAGAAAACTGTAAAAGTGTGGAGAGCCTGAGTTCTTTTAAATCAAGATTAAAAACACATTTGTTTAAAATTGCCTTTGACTGTTCTAGTTAAACTGTTCTACTGTTTTTAATGTTCTTCTTTGTTTCTACATTCTATCCCTACTTGCTTTTATTCTATTTTCTATCTACATTTTATTCCTACTTGCTTTTATTTTGCTATATTTTAATCATGTAAAGAATTTGCATTGTCTTTGTACTGAATTGTGCTACATAAATAAATTTGACTTGCCTTTGCCTTGCCTTCATGGTTTTAGCCAGTGGTTGCTGGGTTTTTGCATTTTTTTACTATGTTCTTCTTGTGCCTATGTCCTTAATATTCTTCTTGCCCTCTTCCGCTTTAATCTTTGGCATCACTTTGTACATACAGTAATACCTTAACAGCAAGAAAAATAAATCTTCAAGGGTTGAGCACCAAGGGGGGCTTTATTCCTGTAAATCCTCCCTTGACGATGGTAAAGCAAATATGCTTGGCACCACTATGGAAGCCATGAAGCTGGACATGACACGGAGATCCAAAGCTAGATGGTGGAAGCTTTCGAAATCAACATATTTATTTTGAAATTATGAAGCAGGCAGGCCATAAAACTTTGGGAAATCTCTGACCTCAACCGACTTGAACATTTCTGGAGTATGCTAGAAAGCTGGGTCTTTGCCAGGAAACCAATTTGTTTAATGAGTACTAGCAGAAAGAGTGATCGGCTATCCAGCCAGAAATATTCCAGGAACCTAACTCTCTCGAGATGAAACGTGTCTGGTCTCTCTTATATGACATTTATCCAAATATCAGTAAGGGTGGATGAGTTTTAATGAACCTGTGAGGATGCCTTTAACTATTTGGATGAGAGAAAACCCATGATAGATTTAAATCTTGGCACCTTATAGTTTGTTAAATGAGCTACATCTTGGTTCCTTGAATAGCCTACACTTATATTTGGGGGACGGTGAAGATCTTACTCTATTCAGTGTGTATGTTGCATTCTTTTTTTCAGAATGTTTAAATGTCAAATAGTTGATGATGAAGTGAAATGAAGCACGGCCATGTTGAATGCGTTTTGGAGAACAAGTGCAGCTCTTGGGGTTAAAGGAGCTATAAGTAAGATATTTACTGTAAAATTAACCTAATTCATTCTCAATTGTCACCTGGGATGGAAATAACATTCCCTATAAACAATCGGTCCTCTCCATCAACAGTGTATTAGTCACGTTTTTCCTCTTTTCAAACGTAGAGGTACGGTCCAGAACTACTTCGGTTCAGAGTGTAGCCTGTGTTTACTTCCTGGTTCCTCAGCCAATCATATGAGAGTTCCCAAAACAGAGCTGCATTTGGTATTTTATCTGGGCAAAAGAGCAGCAGCCTGCTAACATGGAAGTCAGTAAGAGAAGTGGACCAGATTTAGAACAGAATGCAACATCATGTAACCTGTCTTGTGTATCTAAGTAAAAATCCACAACAGCAACACACCGATTAAAAACGGCATGTTAGATTGTTGTAATTGACAAGTTGTTGTACCAATTTGAGCCACAAGTTGTCAGTATTACTTATAGCTCCTCTAAGCTTTGTAAAAAGTCCAACAGAGTCCTCTTTCGGTACTTTGAGGTCTTCTCCGCCGTTTCTATTTTTATGTAAGATTTATTTTTTTTCAAACTAAACATGAATTTAAAGCAAGCAAATTTAACCCGCTGTGGGAATCTCTTACCGAACCACTCCGGACGTGTTCCTCAGGACTGAAGCAGCAAAGCTCTGCGTCACACCCACCAGACTCGTCCCATCCACTTCCACAATCTGGTCGTTCACCTTGATCCTGACGGACACAGGCAGACGCGTCAGTCAGCGCTTGAATACGATGAAACGAGCTTGAAAGAAAATCAATTCATCACATTTTCTCTCATAATAGTCACGTTTGATAAATTATCGTCACTCATGTTTGAATGACTTTCGCAAGTGCGACAGAGCTGTGCTTTACTTGTTCTGGCAAATTTTCACTATGGAGGTTTCTAACTGCTGCCTAAGGACGCAGAAAAAATTAGGCTTGAAAAAACAAGCAATAAGGGCTAACAAGGACGCAGAGGCCAGATAGGCTTTTGCCTGGGGCTACAGCCCATCTGGGATTTCTGCACTGACCCGAAAACTACAAAAGATTACAGAACTTCTCGATCTGAAACTGAACTATAGGTGAACAGATATATATTCGGTGCTGGAGAAGCAAGAAAACCACTTTTGATGCACATTCTTGACAACCATTTAGTTCAAATTAAAAGCATTTAAATAGTTACATATTATTCTAAATCTTCTGTGTCTTAAAGGTGTAGCACTTTTTTTTCCTTCTGTAACAAACCACTTTAAATCATAGTGAATGGGTCCTTACAGTCAGAATCAGTCAGTTTTATTTGCCAGGTAGAAGATAAGATAAGAAATGTCTTTATTGTCTCACAATGGGGAAATTCAGGTGTGAAAGCGGCAAAAAAAACAAACAGTTACACATTAAATCAGTGATGAAAAAATAGCAAATCTAAGTCACTTCTAGAGCAACAGGGGATGACCTTATCAGAATAAAATAAAAGTAAAAAATAAAATTTAACCAGAGCAAGTTATTCTTGATTTTATTTTATTTTTTTCCATCCATCTACACAAAGGTCCAAGAAATGGAGTCAAGCGGCCACTTTACCGACACAAATTTAACACTATAACGCACATTTTAACCAATTATAGTGCCTACTCTTATGGAAAGCATTAAAGTGATCATAAAGGCATAGAGCATGTATTCTAGAGTGACCAAAAACAATGCAGAACACACTAAATTGTCCTTTCAAACGAAAGTCTTTTAAAAATGTTCTAAGCAGCTACCAAAACACAACAAACTCCATTCAGGTTTTTGCTGCCAATGACAGGATAAACACAAAGACATTTTTTTTTGGCATATGTCAACTTGCTGTAACCAGCGGGCTTCCGTTGCCTCTCCAAGTCCGGCACTTCCACAGAGCATCCAGCAGCTAATGAGAAGGATTCACTGTGACTGCCACCGCTACGGTGTCCAGCTGAGCCGTGTCATGTGGACGTATCCAGGCCGACCTGCCTGGGAGAAGCTCAGACAAATCTTGACCTTCATGCTCCGATGACGAAAACGAAAAATCTTCACGTATAGCTTCATGCAGCTGAGGCTGTTTCTCTTTGAGCTGCTGACTAAATGCAGCAGTAAAACAGGACTATAAAGAAAAGTGTCAGTTAATGCTAATTCAATTCAAACCTACTTTATTAATCCCAAAGGGACATTAAATGCTGGTGTAAGTCATGTGGGAGTTGCTGTAGATGCTGATGGCTGCAGGCGGGGAGGAGATCTCCTGTAGCGCTCTGTCTTACAGCGGATCTGGAGAAGCCTCTGACTGAAGACTGAAGTAAGCTTGCTAGTGCGTCCTTCATTAGGGCTCAAACCAGCTACTAGCAAGGAAGGAACCCGGATTGGGGAAACTGGATTATGAGCCCTCCTTTTTGTGCAGAGGCTAAAATGATGTGCTCAAATTAGGGCTGCACAATTAATTGCATTTGCAATATAATTGCAATTTTAAAAAACGCAATTTCCAAATCGCAGAGGTCGGCAATTTTTGGCTATGTAACAATTAGTGAATTAGACGCGTCCTTTAGGTGTCAGTAAAGTGTTTAAAGTGGGTTTGCCTCCACATAGAAGGGAAGACAGTTGCAGCAGTGAGATCATCTAATTTTATTTGTTTTAGAGTTTATATAATCATACTGTTTTACCAGAAACTTTCAGGAATCTCACCATTGCATTAAATACTCGTCAATAAGTTTAATACATAGACTTGCTTGTTGGTTGGACTTTATGTTCAACAAGGATTGATGTCCAAATCAATTAAAAGCTGTTCTCTTGAATAATATTCTGATTAATAAAAAACATTAAAAGTTCTTGTTTTAAATAGTCCCTGTTTACAAACATCTTTATTTAGAGGCCATTTTTGTTGCTTGTGGTTAATGCAGAGAAAAGTCAAAATTAAATCGTAATTTTGGTTGAACTATATTGTAGGCAGAACGCAATCATTTCTGCTCCGAGTTTAGATGCTTTGGGTCTTTTCGCACCTAATCTGCACAGCGATGAAACAGACTGATTTGTTGTTTGTATATGTTTAATAAGACATGATAAATTAAACTTAAAAAAAATTAAGATAAAAAAATCGCAATTAGATTTTTTTCCCCAAATCGTTCAGCCCTAGCTCAAATGATTACCGTCCTTTCTGGTATATTGTGAAAATGAATATTAATCAAGAGGCGTTTCAAAACTATTTTGAGATTGTCTGAACTGAGACACGATGCCGACTATGAAAGACAAACTGTGACGTCAGCATACATCATATAATGAAACCAAACAACCAATGAGCTCAGAATCAAAATGGACATTATAATGCACAAAACACAACTTAGATTAGACTTTCCCCCAACAAGAATTGTAAAAATTTCTTGTTTTCAGGCTCCTTCGAGATGACCTCGCCGGACCACGGCTCTAATCCAAATAACCTTTCATTCCATGCAGATGTTTGTGTTTAAATGTGTCCTTTGCTCTGCAGTCTGTAAATTAGTTTATATTTGTTAGTCTTTCTTGTGGGTTTGATTCCATCGTCCTCAACGGGCAAGGCACTTCATCCCAATCTGCGTATTGCTATGTCAATTGGCGTGCGTTTGTCAGTGTGACTGGAATAATGTGGCTCTAGAATGAAGCGCTTTGAGTGGATAATATGAATAGAGAAGCGCTCTATGATTTTTCTCTGTTTACCCTTTAACTTTAATTATATAAAGCAAGACATTTGCAGATTAGAGGCATACAATGTGTTTCAATATCATACTTTTCCTGTAGTGCTGTTAAAATGATATATCCACAAAATGAACAGAAGAAAAATAATAGGAATATCAAATCCTTTTTATGCTGTAATATAAAAAAAAAATAACAGATGGAATATAATGAACAAGACAATTTAAACGCTTAAAAAGTGAAATTACTTGTCACGAAAACAGGAACTGATTGCGATCATGTGTTTTACATTATTTACTTTTCAAATTCAGTATGAATATACTATTACAAATGGAAGCGTGACCAATTATATGGACTAGCTGGTGTTAGTGTGACACGCTGACACTGTCAGTGATAGCCACCTGTAAGCATGGACACAATGGTCACTGCATTAGTTTAGGACGCAGTGAGTTAGAAGGTAACCCTCTGTAAAGTGAGCATTTATGACTATGAAGCTGAGGCGGCAACTGTTTGCTACGCATGCTGGTGCATTCAAAAGCACGTGGTAGGTCGGGGTGAACGTAGCAAGATTAATGGGATGGTTTTTTGAGCGTATAGAAATAAACCTTTTTCATGGCATTTAATGAACAAATTGTTAACACTTCAATGAAAAAAACATAAGGGATTACAGAAAAAAGTCTAATTATTCCTATTATTTCAAACAAACATTAACACAATGACATCTGAACTGAAAAATAGGTGAAAGTTACAAGAAGGCTGAAATCTACAAGAACCGAAAAATGCACTCATGCATCAACAGCCTTCTTGTCGTCTTTTCCGCTGTTTCTCTCCTCTAACATTTTGTAGTCGGCAGAAGCGTCATCTTAGAGCGGATCAAATCTTCCTCGCTGGGAAAAGCAGCTCCTTCTCCTGCTCAGCTTCTCTCTCTCTCTCTCTCTCTCTCTCTGCTTGTTGCATTTGGGCTAATCTCACCGTCACGTTCTGGAAAACTGCAACAGTGGCTGCTGCTTAAAGGGATGAATTAATCCCAGAAGGAAAGACACCCAACCCCTGACACCTTTAGTGCGTCAGAATTCAGACCTCCGAGCGCTCACCCCGCTCTCATGCACCACTGAGCGGGGCGGCCTATCGATGTTCTGATCTGCTTTAGGGCGAACGGGAACCCAATCGACGCGCTGATGGGTGGAAGCTTGTGGTTTGGAGGCAGAAATCACAGCCTCCCTGCTGAGAAGCTGTCATAGGCTGCGTCCCTGTCTCAGCGCTTGCTCTGCGCTGTTCACCGCTCCGACAGACCAGAGATAGAAACACACAGTGAAGGAAAGAGAATGGACATTGTGTCTAAAAACGTCTAAAGAGGGACTTCAAACCCTAATGGAATATTTCTGTCAAACGATCCACCTGCAGTACGAAGACACAAGCGTGCCTGCCTAAGACCTCGTGTCTCAGCGGACCTAATCCGAACCCCCCGCTGTTAAATCTGACAGGGACAGAGCGCGGCCGAGTGCGTAGGAAAGAGAGAGTGAGACCGAGTGTGGAGGTGGAGCCGGTAGAAGCCAAAAAAAAACCTCTGAAACAGCTGGTTTGGCATCCTCGGTCCACGCTGTGCTCAGAAACATACAGGGCAGGTGTAAAAAGTATTTCAACTGTGTGAGATTTTTCACATTTTCACACATCCAAACCACAAGATTTAGGGTTTTTGATAGTCAGGACTTTATGTCAACGTCAAAGTAGGATTGAGAAGTGAAAGGAAAAGAATGATCCGTTTTCAAAATTGGTTTTCCAGCACTTTTATCCACCCTCCATTTACTCTGATATCCTTTAAATCAGTTGCAACCGCATGCCTTATAAAGTCCCCTACTTGAAAACACAGTCAATCTGGGTTTAATTTAATTTTAGTATCGCTACAGATGTTTTCTGAAAGGCTTCAGAAGTTTCCTGCCACTCTAGTTTATCTAAGAGTGACAGGAATAAAGCCATCAGAAGTCCAGTTTTAAGTTTTATGGGGATACAGCAAACATGTGAAACAAAGTGCTCTGATCAGATGGGACCGCAACTGAACATCCTGAGCAACATGTAAAACTATAGATGTAGCAGGAAACCATCCCTGTTCATCCTAGTCCGAGATAAAACACGATGGTGACAGAGTCATGCTGTGGGGAAGTTGGATGGAGTTAAATACTGGGCAGAAATGGAAGAAAACCTCCAAAAGCCATCAAAGTGAGGCGGAGGTTCACCTCCCAGCAGGACACAGACTCTACTCGTGAAGCCAGAGCTACGATGGGATGGTTTAGATCAAAGTATGCATATTTAATTTAGTCTGGCTCAATCAAAGTAGACTAAGAATCTCTCAGTAATTGTCATTTTAGATGCAATGTGAGTGAGACTGAGCTAATACGTAAAAAGCTTAGGCTCCACATGTGCAGCACTTTAATTGCCAGGGAGAGGCATTTCCACCAAGTTCAGCACCAGAGAACTGAGCGCAAATGCAATCCTACTTTTTTAGTTCGTTGTTTGTTAAAAACATTCTCCTTCTGCTTGAAAAAAACTTCCACCGCTTTGTGCTTTTCTGTCCTACAAAGGCCCAATAGAATATACTGTGTTCGTAATGCGGACAAAGTAAAAAGAGCAGCTCTCACCTGCCGTCTCTCTCGGCAGCTCCTCCCTCGATGACGGTCTTCACAAAGATGCCCAGCTTCTCCAGGCCAGCGTCCGCGCCGACGCCCATCCCAATGATGCTGATCCCAAGGCCGTCTTCATCTGGAGACATAGTCAACACGGGTTCATTCCTCAGATCTGCTGTACTTAGGTGTGTTTCAACGAAAGCTTTCATTTTAGTTTCCGTCCAATCAGCTTGAAACTAATCCAACACTTAACGGTAAAGCAGAAAATGTGGAAATATTGTTAGATGAATACATTCAAAACATAAATAATCAACTGGTTAGGAGTTGAAAGAGAAATCGGCATTTGAGCGTTTTCAGAGAAAATAGTTTGACTCCTTCATCCACCCCCCCCTCTTTAATTAATTATTTACAAGATGTTCAAGTTGCATAATAGGTAGTCGATGAAGGAACCCCGCAGCACTCTGAGCTCTTGGCAATTATGATCTGCTTCATGGGGAATAGATGGAACAAGACAAGTGGAAAAGAAGCTGGAGAGCCGATGACGCATTCTTCATCGATGCGTGCATCCTGGGAAATTTCGGTGCTTCTCCTGTGAGCTACGAAGCTTTCTAGTACGGTAAATATCTCAGGAAATAAAAAAGACTTTAAAAAGCCATGTGAATACGAGGCGGACAGCAGGAGCATGCTTAATAATAGAAGGCATCCCGACGACAGCCCGTGTGTAGGTGATTCTGTCCCTCAGGTGTAATCAGCGACTGATTGAACAGTTTCCTCATTAGGACGTTCCTTCCCACCTTTCTCCAGTTCCACAGGGAAGAGTTCCAGTTTCTCCACCCGCTTCTCCAGCTCGTACTCCGCCGAGGAGGCCACAGGATCCACTTCCTCGTTACGCCGGTCGTAGTCCTCGTTGGAGTAGGTGTTGAACACCTAAAAAAAAAAAAGAAACAAACAGGGGGTGCAAGTCGTGGATGAAACATAAGCGATACAGAGGATGGAGAACGTTATTATTCGACGCGTTTAACTTTTATAAAGGGGAAAATAAACCGCTAAGAATGCTGGAAGGAAACATGTCCTAATTTTGGGATAATAATGCTTGCGGCGTAAAAAAGTGCAGTTACAGGTCACGCAAAGATGAATCAGAAGTGCTGTTGTATGATAACAGTTATAATGCTGGTGGGAAAAGCTCAATGCCACTAGCATATGGGGTTCTGTGCATGGCTGGGACTAGCACGCTTCTATTCAGCATTAATAACAAAACAATGCTGGTAAAAGTTAGAATTTATGACTTTTACACACTCAAATTTAAAAGTTTTTAGTGCTTTTTAGCCTATTCCTAAACTTTAAAAAAGAAAAGAGCTGAAAGAACAGATTGACGGACATATGGATGGATGGATGGATGGATGGATGGATGGATGGATGGATGGATGGATGGATGGATGGATGGATGGATGGATGGATGGATGGATGGATGGATGGATGGATGGATGGATGGATGGATGGATAGGGATTAAAGCTAAAAATATTTCCATATTTATCCACACTGAAAAGATTTATGTTCCAAACTTTTCCCACACTTCATAGGATCTCTGTCACAAAACTGTGATAATTTATGTTTTTATCACGCTCAATTATTACAGCAATAATTAATCCATCAATAAAACAATAAAACAAAAAAAAGAAGCCATGGTGTAAAGAAACGTTGCAGGGCGATGGAGGATAGCTGCCTCTCCTTCTCCCCGAGTCAGCTGTCACTTCCCATCTCCTCCGAGCCGCGCGCTCTGCAACAAGCAGGAAGAGATGCAGAGGGGCCGAAGCCGCGCACAAGCTGACTCAAACGTGTCACAGCGCTTTGCAGAGCGCTGGCTGCTAATTCTGAAGATCGAAGTAAATGGCTGAGCAAATTATTCGGGCAGACAGATAAACACGCAGGCAGGTCCCAGGCGATGTTTGTATGTCATCAACGCTGTCATTGATCCCGGCACACCCACACCAACTGTGTCGCTTTTATTAAAATTCGGAGGCAACCGCCCTACGGCGCTATCTCTCCTAAACAATGATTTTACAAAGAGCAAACGAACCATTCAGAGCTTCATGACGTCAAGTATTAAGAGTTATTTAAAAGGCTGCTGAGGGGATCGATAAGGCGTCATGTTGCAGCGGATGAATTGATTAAACCCGAAGGCCAGCTTTGAGTTAGCAACTTTGGGACGTGCAAGTGAAGACGCCGTGCAGGCTTGGCAAAACAAGCCCAGCAAGCAGCTGTTTTCTCTGACTCGATATCTTTACTTTAGCAGATGTGTGACTGATATCTTGCTACAAAGCAAACAAACAAACTCCAGCTTCTCTAAATGGGTCCCTGTTTATGACAGTGTCACTTAGCGTGACGCTGCCAGGGTTGGTTTTTATTCCGTCCTCTGTGTGATCCTGAGTGAGCGATATCCTTGACCTCCCCATCATCAATGATTCAATGGGATCAACAGCCCCGCGTTCATGGCAAGTCCATGCACACACAAGATGCATGCATGTAAAAAAAAAAAAAAAAATGTGCTCACACACAGTCACCCACACAATCACACTAATAATATCAGACAAAAAAAGGTTTTAAAACCGCCTACAAAACAGAATCAACCAGCAAAAAAACACTTCAGGTTCAAATACACTGATAAATGGCATTAACATAATTAATTTGGGGCACCTCTACCACACATAGTTTGATGCAAAGCTTTTGACATCATTTTCTGCTGAATATTTCACCACAGGGTTTAGTAGCACGGTGTCCTTGTAGCTAGTCCTCGGTACGAGTCCAGGCCTGGGGTCTTTCTACATGGAGTGTGCATGCGCCTGTTCCCTCCTGGTACTCTGGCTTTCACCCACAGTCCAAAAACATGACCCTTAGGTTATATGGTGTACCCCGCCTTGAGATCAACAATTACTGAAGATAGACACCAGCCTAGTCTTTGGACAGTAGCATCTCTCTTCCTTGGGACACCAAAAACTCTTCTATCAGATTAACGAGGGACAGTTTCAGTTTTTTTCTTCCCCCGTACAAGGCGCCGCTACTGAGATCCCTAGGTAAGCCTAGCTTCCTCCGCAAGTAGTGGCTGACTTTCCTCTCACAGTACTCTAGAATGAAAACTGGCAATCCAGTGTGGCCAAAGCAAAAACAACATCCTTGTAACTCCAGGCTCTAAACAATGGCAATCCTGAGTTGTCCCCTGCCATTAGCTAGTTCTCTAACTGGTTGGCAGCAGCTCGGAGGGCTGCAGTGTCCTTCAGGGAATAGTAATGAACTTTGCCCAGACTCTTGACAGGTTTCTGTTGAACAGATGGTATTTGTTGCCACTTTTCCACCGCCAACGGTGCAGTGCTAGAATTCATTCTGTGGACGTGCTCCCCGAATGTCAGTGTTTGTTTGAGCGCTGACTTCTTTTTCCACCAGTTTCGGCCACCAAGCATGCATCATCAATGGGGGGCATAACACAACATGGAAGTACAAGTCGGTGGGGATGTCCAGCTTACAGTTTTTTGTCACCCGCAAGAGAAGAAGAAGAAGGAGTCAACATGGGAGGACAGCAGAAAAATAGCTTTGTACCAAAATGCCGGACCCTGTTTCCCTGATTTATTACTTTTGTTTAGGGATGTTCCTTTCAATGCATTAGAAGAGCCTCCAAGCTCTCCAGAACATCTTTTTTTCAATGGAAAAACACCACTGCGGTTGGAAAACAAAGCCAGGAACCGGAATTGGCAGGAACCGAGCTGCGTTGGTGAAAAGGGGCTATGTGTGCCTCCAACTGAGATGCTGTACTGGTCTGTACCTTTCTCCTTTCTTCACCACAACCCGCACTTAGCTGTTTATGAGATAACAGGAGGCCGAGAGTTGGACACTCTCTGGCGTTCAGAAATCTGCCCGTCTCGCATTGTTTTTGTATGAGCCTCCAGTACTGAAGCTGTAAACATCCATCTGCCTTTTATATTAAATATGTTAAAATATGGTTTCTGTTTCAAGAGACTTTTTACTACAACAGAAGTCTACAAATGGAGAACACCACATTATTCAGGCAAAGAACCTGGGGTGACTGCAACTGGAGGCAGTCAATTCTTAACACCAACGTAAAGTCCATCCAAGTCCAGTTAATGCGATGTTCAAGTCTTTGGAGGATCCATCTGCAACCTGGAACCAATGATGTGGTCACCATCAGATCATCCATAAATGCTCTGATGGGGGCCTGCCACATACCCGGCTTGTGAGTGGTCCTCTACACCCCACTTCTACTGACTTCACTCATGGCCAAGGTTAACAAGATCATGGAGATGATGCAATTAGTGATAATGCTCTTCTTGAGCTGATGAAATGCAGATTTCTCTGCTTCAAAGACTCTTTAACTAAAAGAGTTGTGACAGTCAAACAAGAGGTTCTAGATCTTGGCTGGATCATGGTGTTTGCCAAATCAGGTTTTTAACCGTGAGGGATTGATCCATATAGGTGTTGGCAAGAGCAAGCCAAGAAGGTCCCCTCTGCCTTCATCATCTCGTATATCTGCCAGATAATCAGCCCTCCGTGCTCGACACACCCTGGCACCTTCGGAACGCTACCTTTACGCACAGAGATGTCGATGTAATTGTTTCTCAGGAGGAACTCCGTCATTCGCTGACTAAAAACCCTGAAGAATACTTTGGAGAAAAATACCTAGAGAACTTCTTTCAATTTCTTTCAAAGTTGACTCTGTGGTGGGGTTATCAAGGTCTTACATTGCCCAAAGTCTTCATCTCTTGTAATGTCCCCAGGTGACTCGAAGATACTCAACTTCTTCACTGCATGCAAAAAAAAAATGTCAATTTTGGATTAGAGATGAAGACAAATTGTGTCCTGGATTTCTACCTGCTCCTTCTCCTGTGCCACATAACTCACAGTATAGTGGTGAGTTTAGCCAGACCAGCATTTTCCTCCTTTCTTGTATTCTTAAACCGCCATCCAAGCAGCTTAAGCTCACTCTTTAGCTGGATACATATTTCACCACTTCATCAAACTTGAAACCTTTCCTTTAAACTGAGGAAATTCCAAAGGCAACCCATTTTTTAACCATCTACCTGTTACGTCCACCAGGCTCGTTTGGTGGGATAACATTACAAGGAGACCACACAAGGATTTTCTGCTTAAATTAAAACTGAATTTTATTAAATTATACTAAAGAAAAAAAAAACAAAGAGAGAATACCTGAAATAAGAAACCATAACTAACCAGAAATAAGCAAATGCAAAACAAACCTAACAAAACCCAACCATAAGCTCAAACCTTCGCCTGACACAATGAAGCCAGTTAAAGATCAACATGGAATGAGCGAGTGCTGGCGGGGAAAGAAACAGTAGCTTCATAAATGAACAACTCCAAGCTCCACTGAAATCTGGATGAACCAAACGTCATCTGCAAAGAGCTATTCAGGTCGGACTTCTGTTACCGTAATGTCAAGATGTACATTTGGGAGAGTCAAGAAAAGGTTTTCTTCTAACAACTATTCAGCATGGTGGTGGCAGCATCATGCTCAGTCTTTCTCATTACCTGTGGTACTGTTGCATACCATTAGCACAATCCCTAAAAAGTAAAAAAAAAAACAGTGAAGGCAAAGGAGTACCTCTAAGTTCCTTAACTTTACCTCAGATTAACACCTAGATAGTTAAAACTTGCACAAAAGTCAGATTGATTTTGATGAACCAAAAACACATTAAAACTGGGTTCCGAATTGATAAAATAGGCTAACTACTTGACCTCAACCGTATTGGAAACACACAGTCTATACTTAAAAGTCACGTCCGTGCCCGGACACCAACCAGTTCAAAACAACAATTTTGCAAAAAGAGTTCTGAATTATGCAGGAAGCATGTGTCTGACTCTAAACTTGATCAGGAACATGTGAACAAATATTAGTGGGGATTCATGTACCATATTTTCCGGACTATAAGTCGCTCAGGAGTACAAGTCGCACCAGCCATAAAATGCATAATAAAGAAGGAAAAAACATATATAAGTCGCACTGGAGTATAAGTCACATTTTTGGGGGAAATTTATTTGATAATATACAACATCAAGAACAGACATGTCATCTTGAAAGGCAATTTTAAATAAAAATAGAACGGAGGCAACAACAGGCTGAATAATTGTACGGTTAGCTTACGCTACATGACACATCAACGTGCCTGGTATGTTAACATACCATATTAAAAGCTATTCAGATAACTATAGCATAAATAACATGCGAAGAAGTTAACCAAAGCGCCCGTGTCACTCCAAATAACAAAAATCCAGTGAAATCTTCATCCTCGGTGTCACTTTCAAATAACTCCATTTACTCCGGAGGTAGAAGATGCGGCACTTCCGCTTCTACGTCGCTTACGTCTGATTCAACACAGGCCTAGAGCGCCCTCTTGTGGTTTGGTGTGAAAATAACAGGTGTAATGATATACCGGTAAAAATGTGTAATAATTTCACACATAAGTCGCTCCAGAGTATAAGTCACACCCCCGGCCAAACTATGAAAAAAAACTGCGACTTATAATTTTGAAAGAATTTGGATATTAGAAAACCCAAAATAAATGCTAACTTGTACTCCCAGTTCACTGAAGCATTTTGTTGTATAATCGATCCGCCCTTGATAAACATGGTAAAAACTCAATTTAAATCCCAGACTAATATGACATCAATGTTAATGATGACTGTAAACGTCAAACCAACTCATCCCAAGTGTTTACATCTGATAATCAGCTCAACTGAGCTGAAGTCTCCATTAATTTGTGTCAAATCAAGCCTTGGTCCTCATCATGACCTTAAAATGCACACACACACACACACACACACACACACACACACACACACACACACACACACACACATTCACACAGGCTGCTGACAAATGCTAACAACAGCACTTGTACTGTCACGGACATCCAATGCCATTATTGGGAGTCAGGGCATTTCCTAATGGCATCGCTAAGTCACTTTGAGTTATGTGCAAACACATTACCTTGTGGATATCCCACTTGAGAGAGTAGAGGAGGTCATCCAGGAAGATGAGGACAGACGTGGGTGGATCTGAGAGGGAAGGCAGCCGGAGATGAAGCGGTTTGGGGGTCAGCGATGGAGGAAAATAGCGAAAGGGCACGACAATGCTTTCAGCAAATCGGAGAGAAATAAATGGGAAGACAAGGCAAAGGATAAATAGGAGGAGCATCGGTGACTGAGAAAGGGAGTGACAAGATTAATGAAACAGCACACATAAGGGAAATAAAGAATCGAAAAGTGGAAAGGGACTCGGACTGCACCACTAAATAGGAAGTATTTACCCACGAGACACCGACACCTGATAGCGTAACTACCGGAGCACATCTCCACCCTGCCGAACGCAAACCAGTTTCCTTGAAAGAGATGACTGAGCATGGTCAGTGTGGTAAACACTGCAGTCACCGAAGCTAAAACCACATCCTCAAAATTATAAATATGGGATATAATAAGCTGTCCCCTTGTTGAGAGACTGCAACCGTAAATCCCAGCACCCAAAACCTCAGTCCTTTTAAAGGACAAATCCAATTAGCATACAGAACCACTGATCACACCATTGGCATTACTCTGAAAATAGCCCCCACATCTAAAAACCCAGAACTATGCAAGAAATTTTTTTGTTTTTCTTCGTATTATAGTTATGCTTATAATGTTAGTACAAGAAAATGGGTTAAAAAATGTTAAACATTAAATCTAGGTCCCCTTTCCTTTCATTACATGAAAGATCTATTCTCTCGTTACGTATGACCACGACGGCTCCAACAGAATGCCCTTGTGCTCATCATAACTAACAATGGTGAAAGTGCCAACAAAGAGGAGGTTCAGAGACAGACCCCTTCACTGCAAAAAGGGAACTAAAATTAAGTAATTATTTCTTGATTTGAGCAGGTAAGTAAGATTATTTGCCAATGGAATAAGATTTTTGCACTTAAAGTAGGAACAATTCATCTCCATCATCATTTTTCAAGTGCAGAATATCTAATTATCTTATTTTAGGAGTAGAACTACTGATCCCATTGGCAAATAGTCTTATTTACCTGCTCAAATCAATGAAAACTAGACTCATTTCTAGAAAATTGTACTTACTTTCAGTTCGGTTTTTGCAGTGTTGGTACAGAGCCAACGACATCTAGAATGTGAAACAACAAAGAAATACACCTTGGGAGGAAGTGAAGCTGGTCTCAAACTTGAGGCCCTGACCTGGAACCTAAACACTTCTTGCATCATTAAGAGAGCCCAGCAGAGACTTTTTCTTGGGAGCCCTATAGCGTATACAGACTACCCTGGAAGCTGCTGATCAGTGCTGCAACACTTAAAGCATGTTAGCCTGATTCTGGACGTCGTGGTGATCTGGATGCACTGCTACGGTGGGGGACAGGGTCCTTATCGCCGGTTTTTCAGAGGTGAACCACACACACTAGAGCCAACTCCTCACATCGGTTCCAAGAATCCTGTAGGACCCAACACATTGTGGGAACCCCTCCCTTCCTCATTACATTCCCCTCAGGTAGACTAGGAACCACCAACACACGCAAGCGGGCTGCAGAAAAGCCTTAATCCTGCAGCTGTGGGCATCATTGTGTTGAAGCAGATATAAAAGGTTATGTATAACACCTTGTTGTCCAATGACAATAAAGTTTTTTTTGCCGAAGAGAGCTTTATGCTGAGAAATGACTTAGCAGGAGATTGTGGAAGCCATCGTAGAAAGTAATACGTTGACTTGGGAGGCGCTTTGGTGAGACGGTACTTAACCTTGGCAGCGTGAGGGGATGCTGCTGGCTGCTGCCTTCATTAACACAGGGAGGTGAGAAATGAGAGCCAGTCCAGACATGGAGTTGGCAACTTTTAGTCCGACAGCTGTGACGCAGACTGTTAAGCCCTATTGCTGGCTGCTAAGGGCTATAATTAACAGCAGAAACACTTTTAAGTGTCGATAAATTACCTGCATACATTAGGTGATATATAGTCAACAAATACACCACCCAGTGTGGATACTTCTCTGCTACATAACATATAGTTTACTTCATGAACATATTTTTTAAAAAATGAGGCAAAATGTAGCCTGGCATTTCCTGTCTGTGTTATCGGACCAACAACTGACCAATGTATCAACATGTTGACCCGTATGAAATAAAATGAGCCCTGGAAACACCAGCATCTAATGGTAACTGTAAAAAAAATGACCAAAACGTCTACACTATGCTTCATTTTCAGTGAAGTCACAGTCGGTGTTGGCTAGGAATACTCGACTGTAATCTAGTTTCTACTGAAAAGGCTTTAGACGACTAATGTTGCCGCTCTGCCACTGAACTGAAAAAGCCTCTTGGAGGGTTTTAACACAACACAAAATCCTTCACGTGTTAATGAATTCATCTACTCCAGCTTTACAGGCTGCTTTAAAAGAACAAACCTATTTGCACAGTGTAGTTTGAATAGTTCTTGGTCAGGTTAGCTTTTATAACTACCCAGAGACTCATCTATGAAACTTTGCAAATGTTTTCATGCCCATTCAACTTTCCCACATTTTGTCCCATTTCAACTGCAAACTTCAAGGTGTTCTGTCGGGATCTTATGTGACAGACCAACAGCACAAAATAGTGGATAATTATTAACCAAGAAGGAACAGTTCCAACGCAGGCCTTGCTTATAAGGCTTATAAAGAGAGTTCGTACAGGACTGTCCTGAATTATACTCAATCCAATCTGCAGAGCTTCCCTATAATTGCTGAAAAAAAAGGCGTCCCCGCTGTATGATGCTTCCATCGTGCTGTTTTATTAAGCTCTACATACACTCCCAGTGAAATCTATGAAAGCTTGTGGTTGCATCACGACATAAAAAAAACAAAATCACAGGGTATGAATGCATTTGCAAAGAACTGCACAGTAAAGCAACGTTTGCATAGACAGATGCGACTTCTAAGTCAGCAGTGAAGATCCTGGGTACAAACACACTCACACCTGAGGGGAATCACAGAGTCACCGATTAACCCAACGCACATGCCTTTTGGGGGGGTTTGGAGAGGAAACCAAGGAACCTGGGGAATTGCAGGTTTTCCCAAAACATGGAAATCTTTACACCCAAAGGCCCCATCAGAGATTAGCCCTGAAGAACCTTCCTGCTGTGAGGCAACAGTGCTCCGCCATGTAGCCAAGAGGCTGGATTAAAATAAACACCTTTAAAAAGGGACAAATTACATTTCAATAATGTATGTTATTATCCCATATCGCTGATCCTTTTCTTTCTTTTGTATTTTAACTGTATGGACGCGTTCTTGATTTTTCTATTTCAAATCCATAAATCAAATGTCAAAAAGCTTATTTTAAGCTTTGCATTTGATTGGAAGCAACCCCCCCCCCCCAAAAAAAAAATATCACTGCTGCCTGCACTTTCTATTCGACAAGGTGTTTATTGTTTTTCATTCCGACACACGGATCAGAGCTCCTAGCTTGAAAATGTCAGAAATCCACACGGGTTTTTATGGTTTAGAAAAGCTTCGGCTGCAGAAATGTCAGCCGGGTTCAGCAGTTCCTCTTGAACGGAGCAGCTTGTTACTGGGGTTGCTGTGACACAGCAGATGTCTAGAAAGCTATAATTATAGCCACAAGCCTCTCTCTCTGTCCTTGCATACGTGTACATGTGTACAGAACCTTGCAAAAGTATTCACGCGCCTTCACGTTTTTTAGCATTTTGTCACATTACAATGAAAAGAAGTGCATTTTACTTTGGTTTTATGTGACAGACCCAAACAATAGCGCATAACTGTGAAGTATATGGAAAATTGTTTGTGCATCAAAACGTGAAAAAGAAACTGAATCTCAGTCAGACTGAGAGGAAAACATCACTTCTTGAGTCTTACTAAAGAGTCACAGCTGGATTTAGGTTTGGACTTCGTAGCTCTGATTTTATGCAATAATGTTGTTCTGCTGGAAGGTGAACCTCCAACTCAGCCTTCAGTCTTTTGCGGCGTCTAACAGGTTTCCTTCAGTATTAAGCTCCGTCCCTCTTTCCATCAGCTCTGACCAGCTTCCCTGTCTCTGCTAAAGAAGATCGTGAGCAGGGAAATGGAAGTAGGATTATTGTTAGGTTGAGTTTTGGTCTCATCTGACCAGAGTACCTTCTTCCACACATCTGTTGCATCATTTGTGTGTCTTGTGGCAAACAGCAAACAGGACTTTGTAAACAGTTTTCAGTATTTGACGAACAACTACACTGCAAAAAAGGAACTAAAAATATATTTCCTTAAAATTAGTGTATCTGTCCTTGAAGATCTGCCAATGGAATAAGATTTTAGCATTTAAAATAGGAACAACTCATCTCCATCATCTTATTTCAAGTGCAGGATGTCTAATTATCTTATTTTAGGGGTCAAAATACTCATTCCATTGGCAGATAATATTATTTACCTGCTCAAATCTAGGACAAAAACACAAATTTTAAGAACATTTTACATATTTTTTAGATCCGTTTTTGCAGTGTATTCAGTTGGGAGATTCTCCCACTTGAGCTGTGGATCTCTGCAGCTCCTCCAGAGACATTATGCTTTCTCGGCTGCTTTTCTGATTAATACCCCTCTACCAAGACTGCCATGTCTTGGTAGGTTTTCTGCTTTGCTGTCTTGCTTCTGTTTTCATATCATGGACTGAACAGCGTTCAACCCTAACCCTACATTTGAGTACTAATCTAACCCTGCTTTAAACTTCTCCACAACTCTATCCCTTACCCTATCTGACATATCCCCTTATACGGTTGGTTCTCTGACAAACCTCTGAAGCCTTCACAGATCAGCTGAGTTTATTTGGACGCTAAATTACGCACAGGTGGACTCTACTTCACTGCAAAAACTGACCTATAAATAAGTAAAACTTACTTGAAATGAGTGTATTTGTCCTTGAGTTGAGCAGGTAAATAAGATGATCTGCCAATGGAACATGATTTTTGCACCTATAATAGGAATAGTTTATCTCCATCATCTTATTTCAAGTGCAGGATATCTAATTATCTTATTCTATGGATGAAAATACTCATTCCATTGGCAGATCATCTTATTTACCTGCTCAAACCTGGACATTTTAGTTCAGTTTTTTGCAGTGTTGGATTTTATTTAGAGCATCCGAGTAAAAAGGGGGTTGAGTACACATGCAGCTTTATTGCACACTATTCCAATAAGGACAGGTTAAAGTTTGCGGTTTTAACGTGACAAAATGGAGAAATGTACAAATGGCAACAGACCGTGACATAAATTAACAGGACTGCAAGGCACTATGACTCCAAGGACTCACAAGCGCACACTACCCACAGTTAACAAAGCCGTGGCTACAAAAAGAGACACCTGCATTCAGTGGTTCCACATGAACAGGTTGGCTTCTTATTTCAGCTCAAGGCTTCACAATCTAGAAGAGATTGATTTTAGCCGTTGAGGTACAGATGCGCTGGTGTCTGTGGATATTGCCGCTGGTGGGAGCACAGTGCAGAATCCCGGAGAGCTGTGATTTCAGAGATGAGCTTCTTTATGTCCTTGTATGCATGCTGTGATGTGATGGAGTATTTATAAAAAAGGAAATTAATATAAAGTGAATTTATATCAGCCATGCTGATAAAGTCAACCTGCTGTCAAAGAATATAGCCCCGGTGGCTCAAAGAACTACCCATGAGGATAAAAAATACTAAATATTTCAAGCTATTATTTATTGATGCGAGCTGAATCATGACTGAAGTGCAGGCTCCGCTGGCGAACAACCCGGCTCAGCCGAGAGGCGATGTAGCTGCTGGGTCCACTTGATGGACAAGGATAAGCTGAAGGATAAGACTGTTACGCGGGGAGAGAAAAAGTACGAGGAGCAAATAAACCAAAGAGATGAGACAACCCGGCAAAAGATGAGACGGAGAGAAGGTGGGCTATGAAGGAGGAGGAGGGGGGGGAGACAGAGCAGCAGTAAATAAGGGTAAGGCAATAATATCTACCGCGACAGGCAGAGAAACAAAATGACTCATTCGACTGGTGAAGTTGAGGAGCAGGAGACAGTGAGGCTATTGAAGAGTGAAACAAGTAATAAGAGAGAAATAAAGAAAAAAATAACACTAACAGAGGGAGAGAAAGGAGCTCAGGACTGGCTGAGGCCAGGAGTAATTTGCTCCAGGGTTGTCTGAGAGCCGTGCCCAAGAAGACACGGCATGGCGCCCATTCCCTGCGAATAGCCTCTGATGGTATTAAACTGGGTCTTTGCTGAATCGGTGCCAGGGCTGTCGCCTTCCAGACAGCGGGCGCTGCCCGGGGCAACGGGAGGCAGGAAAACCCAGGGAAAAACGTCCCTAATGCTGCAGCGGGATGAGCCCGACACAGCTCACAGTGGATTAACGACTCGTCCACGCACACAAGGGGAACGCGGTCCGTTCTGCTGCAACAGCTCAGCACATTTGCATGCCATTACCTCTACCTGTGACCACCCACACACACACACACACACACACACACACACACACACACACACACACACACACACACACACACACGATCAGGAGTGGAGAGGTGCTGAAGGAAGTGTCTGAGGTTTTTTTTTTGCTGGCAGTAGCATACAGAGATTGACAGCTATGAAGATGCTCATATGGGAGGAGGAGAAAGTGAGAAAGAAAAAAAAAGAGGAGAAACTGAGCGAAGCGTCCACGCTACAGTTCCACACCGGGATGAATGTGAGAACAGAGGAATTTACAGCCTCGTCAAGGTCAGCTCGTCTGTCATCTTGAGACACATCATCTCTCTATCCTCATCTGAGGGGGAAGTGATGCTTTTTTTATTTTATTTTTTTACACGTCACATTCATTTTCTGCACGCATAAGAGACAGACACATTTATGCAGGTTGATGTTTCAAAACTATTAAAAAAAGAACAATAACACTGCAACAAATTGCTGGTGGAGGACGTGTAAATAAAACCCAATGTTTTTGATGTGTTTTTACAAAAAATTAGCCAAAGTTGTTTGATTTATTATTATTATTATTATTCACTCATGTTTTTTTTTTTTTTGCCAGGCCTGTTTGTTTGTGTGTGTGCCAAATAGCTCATTTCTCGCATTTGCACAAAGCAACTTGGTGCCATGACTCCCACAAACAACCAACCTACTGGCCAACTACACCAGGAGAGACATGTAGAGACACAGGCCGTCTTGAATCAAGCGGACAAAATAAATGATCATATACTAAAGGTGGTATGTTGGGATTAGAAGAAAAATCAACATTTAGGTTCTAGTGGCAGAGGCTCAATATTTATTGTGCCTTATAAAAGGAGTCATCCATCAATCCATTGTCTATACCCATTTATCCATGCAATGTGCAGTGTATCTAACCCACAAAAATTATTGCAAGGGCCACAATAGGCCCCAAGGTGTCGCTTAAAACACCCCTGGTTTATAAGGAAGGGTATTAATGCGTTAGAAGGGACCGTTCAAAGCACATAAAACTGAATCTGTGGTAGGAATTAGAAATTTCTCTTCATAGATGTTTTCAATCCAATTTTGACTGAGCTTGAGCTATTTTGTTTTTACTAGGAATGCAACAACAACTTTGTCTGATTGGTACTATTACCAAAAAAAGCATCGCTTTGTGTAAGAATAGCCTTTTTGATTCAGTTCTTCTCCGATTTAATCGTTAAACCAAGAAAAACGGTCTCGCTTGAACCGAATGCTAAATAAAAAAAAACTGTTCCGTTTCCGACTCAGTGTAAAGAGGCACAGTGCGGCTGCCTGGCGGGCTTTTTGGTGCCGTTATTCACCACGGTGTTACTGACACAGGTGAGATCATTTAGGAACGGGACTGGGTCGGGGAGCACTGGAGGATTTCTCATGACGGAGGCCGCTGTGCAGCACCTGACCGGCTGCAAGAAGCACAAGGTGCGTCTCGTCTTTCCCGTATGATGAAAAATGCATGTCCCGGGGAGGATCGGGTGGCCCCACAACACGAAAACAAAAACAGAACTGCGTTAATATTAGAGTGAGCAGGATATGTGCACTGAACACATACAATGACACGCAACGAGTCAAAAAGATGCATCAGCCAAGAGACAAAAAAAGGGGAAGATACCCTTTGAGTTGTAGTTGTTGCTAATGCTTGACTTACTTCTGACAGCATGACTGTGATAGAAACAAATATCAGATAGACTTGTTTTAGTAAACTTTTCATCATGATGAAATAAAAGCAACTTGATGAAAAGTCTGCTTGTTAATATTGCAATAGGAAAGGCAACGGCCACGTCTAAGAAGGGGGGTGGGAATCCTTTCGATCCTTAAAAATGCTTTAAATTAAAAGAAAATAACCACCTTTTGATTGGGGTTATGTTTGATTGCTTTTAGCTCACCAGTCGATAGCTTTAGAAAGAAACAACCAGCATAAATTACTGTGGATGTGCGTAATATTAACTTTAAATTGAATTTAACAGATGGGTCCTGTTATGACTTTAATGTAAACTAATGATCCAATCTTCATGACTAATAATGATGATAAGACTCTATAACCCCTGAGCGTCAAACAGAGATGTACATACGTACTGCCTTGCAGTGGGAAGGTCCTGGGTTTGAATCCCGACCCGGGGTCTTTCTGCATTGAGTTGGCATTTTTTCACCATGCATGTCTTGGTTCTCTCTTCTTTTCACAGTCCAAAAATATGCAGGCTGTGTGTATTGGTTACTCTCAATTGCCCTGAGGTCTGAGTGCTTGTGTGTGTGTGGTTGTTTGTCCTGTGTGTTGCCCTATAAAAGACCGGTGACCTGTCCAGGCTGTACATTGTCTCTCACCCAGAGACTGCTGGAGATTGGTACCAGCCCCCCCGCAGCAAGAAGCGGGTGTAGACGAAGGATCTTTGGGCTGTGAGAGAAAATCAGGAAAAACAGAGAAACCCCAACAGGCACAGGGGAAACATGCAGTCAATGCTGACACATCTGACTGACAGGCTCTGACTTGCAGGCCACAGGCTGCATGGCCAACTAAGAGTCCATTCAGTGTATATTTTTATTTATTTATCGCTGTCCTAAAGTGGAGTAATCCTGTCCACCAGAAAACAGAGTGGGATGGCAGAGTTCCTGGCAGCAGACCATCTAATCTGGGTTGGCCTTTACGCGACTGTATCGGGTCACGCTCCAGATGAGGATGCTATGGAATCCCTCATGCTTGTTGTTGATCCATGGACATGGCTGCAGGACAAATTGTTGTGCACAAGAGAAGGGGCAAGAGCAGACAGTGGTTCAGCCAGGGGCCTCCTCTGCCATGTCCTAGATCGAAGGAGTGTCCAAATCCTCAAGAGAAATACTGACAAGTCTGAGGAAAGGGACTGAGTGAATGTGAGCTGGGATTGGGTCTGTTTTTTCTTTTTTTGTTTGTTTTCTTTTTTTTTTGGCATGAGCAACGTTGTCTTAATTCTCTTTCATCCTCTACCAAATGCAGCAATTTGAACTGTTGTACTGCTGCCTGAGAGACAAACAGGAATAATTAAAAAAAAAGCCTGAGAAATATTAAACGCAGGTTGTTTTCAACAATGGGTGTTTGTTGTTGGATAAAATATGAAAATATGAAAGCCTCAAAGTCAGTTGAGGCCCAAAGTTAAGGATCTCATCATCCTGTGCAAAAGTTACCATCCATCCATTTTCTGGTGCTTCTCTCCAGCGGTCATTGGCTGAGCGGCGGAGCACACCCTGCACACGTCGACTGTCCATCACAGGGCAACATAGAGACACAGAGGACAAACAACCACGCACACAAACCCTCACACCTAAGAGCAAGAGACCGATTAATCCAACAGTCATGTTTTTGGACTGTGGAAGAGAACCCACCCATGCACAGGGAAAATGTGCAAACTCCACGCAGAAACACCCAAGGCTGGGGATTCGAACCCAGGACCTTCATTTGCTGCAAGGCAACAGTGCTACCAACTGCTCCATTGTGCAGCCCGCAAAAGTTACCCCATGCCCCAAATGTGCAGATGTTACTACTAGTGTTGCGCCGATGCCATTTTTTGGCTGTGCAGTATTGGCCGAAACCGATACCATCTGTTTGAAATTGATGTGTGTGTGTATATATGAAGAACTGCATACTACTTAGGGTAATATAACTTTTTATTACCTACCTGGAATTGGTGACAATAGCTGAATAAACTTTTGGCTCTGAAATGCCAAAATAGTGCAACATTCGTGAAATTATAATGTGCATAATAGTAGTGCAACAGTAAAATTATATTAATAATTGAATAATATCTTTTTAAACCCTGAGTTTTGGCTCTCAAATGCCAAAATAGTGCAACTTTCATGAACTTATATAACATGTATAATAGTAGTCGGGAGAGAGAAGGCTGTGTTCAAGTGACATACAAACATCAAAATGGTATTGCGCCCTATTTGTTGGTACTCGCCGATACCGATACCACCAATTTGGTGCTGGACTGGGGCCCCGTCCGATACTGGTATAGGTCCAACAATAGTTACTACATCGCTGAGTTTGAGTACAGTTTGATTGTCCCACCTTTTAAGGACAGGGGACCAAAAAGTGACTTCCAACTACTGAGGAAACAGATCTTTGGTTGTCCAGTCCAGATTAGTTTTTTTTTTGTGGATCTGGAATCAAGACTACAGCCATGTCCCCTGAGGAATTTTGGCTGGGATCATGCAGGAGGGCCGAAAGAACGCTTTTAACAGCGTAACAACAGATAGCATGAGCTCGAGGACCTTTGTCACCAGCGGAAGCTGAGAGAAGACCCACTGCTCCACCTCATTGAAATAAGTCAGTTGATAGTAGTAAGAATCTCTAGCATCTCCCTCTAGCCGTAGATCCAGAGACTCAGAAGGTGCTGAAATGATTGTATATGACTTCTGGCCAGGGAACATCTTGGGAATGAGTTGCAGAGTGACACCGGTGTACCTGAGCTTCCCTAGTCCCTGTTACACCCACAGCTAAGCAGACGATAAGTGATGGATGAATAAAAACGGTCGACAACGTCCCTTCTATGCAACACAGCAAGATGGCAGTACGAACATCCGGTTGCATTCAGGAAACCTTGGCTACATAGAGAAGGCGTAACACCTAAATATCCCAGTGATCACCGCTTTAATCTCAGACCCAGGATTGCAACGATGATGCAGCAGCAGAATCTGAGGGACGCAGCCTCAGTGTCTATGATCATCGCGATCTGAGTGGAGGGAACGATTACACGGCCAATTCAGCGGCCACTGAACTAGTGCTCCACTCATCTTATCTATTTCATTATTTCTATGCTGGTGCTGCAATGTCGCAGCCAAGGAAAACACACAGTGGCTCTACAAGGAAACACACTGTTATGAAAAAAAGTGGCAACAGTTCATGCAGGGGAAAGAAACCAAGAGCTGACTGACACCGGAGAGAAGCCGAGACACAAGATGTCCGTCTGATGTGACTGACAGGATGCAGGCGGCGACAAGTGAAGGCTGCAACTTTTACGCCTGTTAGCACAATCAAAGTTGGAAAATTCACACCGGGAGAGACACGCACGGTAAACTCAGATCACACAGCAGATTCTGTGCGTCAGATAAGCTGAACGCGACGCGTTCTGACAGCAGCACATCAAACGTGTGATAGAGGCCCAAATCGACTTTAATGCCTCCGCTCTAATCTGTTGGCCACACACTAAACAAGCCAACGGATGTTAGGGATAAACCCTGCGGCTTCAATTAGTGTGAGACCCGACTCTCCTCTGCTGGTTGGTTGCCCCCCTGGTAGGCAGACAACCACGGCGGCTGCTAGCTCAACGCTTAAGTCACTTCTTAGTGGGTCAGTGAGGATGTTGAAAGCCACGATTTACAGCCGACGAAGCAGCTCAGCGAGCCTGTATTTACCGAAGACGAGGCCCAGGTTGACCCAGATGTTAAAATGTTCAGATGTTTAGCAGATAGGGTATTGGTCATGTTCGAGGTGACGTGTAAACATTGGTGTCTGACACGATTTTAGACACGATGGGGAGCTAAGTCAAAGGAACATCTGATCAGCTGAAACCAGTTTTACTCCACAAGGCCCAATAGTCGCTGTGATAATCCATTTGAAAGTAGATAGACTCAGCTTCTATCTCAGCTTCTCACAAAGATAAAAACAAACTTACTAGTACGGAAAATCCGCTTCTTGATTATCTGGCCTCGTAGGTCAACTCAGAAAAGAGGATACAACGTAAACACTCTCAAATGTGGTGAAGTCATATTACCGTCCTCCGTCTGACTCAAAAGCGTTGCGATTCATAAAGTTTCCAATAATTCAACCCTTTTACAAAGGAGCAAAACATACATCGCACAATGACTAAGAGTTGTTCAGCGTTATATAACCGATTTTCTAAATCATCTACATTCTCTGCCCACTGGGGTCAAGCTGGACTCGTGCTGAGGGCTGAAAAAAATAGCTTTGTGTCTTTGGCCATAAAGACGAACAAAAGACAGAACCCCGTTTGTTCCTCGTGTGGTGAGAGGAGAGAGGGGGGGGGGTGCAATGAAGAGGTGGGAGGGGTGCATGTCTAATTGGTTGTGTGCTTGTGTGTAGGGTGGGGGGCGGCAGCCCTATTGAATATTCAATACGATGAATGAGCGTCAGGGCTTTTCATAGAAAACAGGAGCGCTGGAACAACAGACAACAACAGAGCAGAATGGGCTACACGCTTAACCTAAATGGGCCAACACAGCGTATAGTATTCAAATTAACTGTGCTATACTCGCCGCAAAACTCTTACAACAGGCACAGCATGACAGTTTTTCTTATATGTATGTATGCATGGATGGATGAATGGATGGATGAATGGATCTTAATACTAAAAAAATGCAGGTAAGTATACAATAAAAACTGAAGAAAGGTGTAAAAAGAGTCAAATCACACAAAAAGAGTCATATCACATCACATCTTTAAAAAGGTCTCAAAAGAATTTGATATGAGCCATCCCACTGAACAGGAAACAGTCTAAAGTAGGGCTGGGCGATAAATCGATTTAATTAATTCATTTGATTTTGCAACTCCTGAAGATTTAATTTTCGAAAATTTTGATATATTTATTTATTTATTGGTAATGTACTCTCCTGAGCTTCCATAAAACCTTGCACTATATCAGTCTCAAAAGGGGAAATTGTTTTGGTAATAGCTGCAATGTTGAACGTATGTTTAGGAAAATATATCTTCAAAATATTCCAAAGAGGAAACCTTTTTACCCAAAGACAGGTCACTTTAATTTATTCATTTACTTATTTTTTAAGTTGGTGTTAAGCAGCAAATATTTTGTCTTATATTTTCATTATTTTCTATGGCGGGGCCTGCCATCTTGTTTTATAAGCATGCTTTAAAGGTTGGAATAAGTTCAGGTTTCAGGTCAGCTCCAAGGGGAGATTATTGAAATAAAAGTATGTTTTTTTTTAAATTATTTCAGCAATTTGTTTTTATGAAACAAAGGAGAAGAAAATCGATTATTCAGATTCAGCAAATAAATAAATAAATAAATAAAATCTTTAATGTTCTTTGTGACACATGAGTCTAAAATGTATTGTTTTGACCCCAGAAGAGAGGACACGTTTGTCATGAGTCAAATACGGCATTACAGGAAAAGAACCTCATACTAACTGTGAAGCATGGAGTCAAATGTGTCATGGCTCAGGGAGGCTTTGCTGTAGGAGGACCTCATCAGCTCACCATCAAGAAATCCACCGTGAAATCAACCACGTATCTGTCAAAACTGGACCCTGCAACACGTGTAGGACCCGAAACATGCCAGTAAATCCACCAAATTAATGAGAATTTAGAAATTGAAAACCTAGAGTTGGATTAAAGGCCAAATCTTGGTCTTATTGAGGTGCTGAACAGGCTTGAAACATCATGTTCATGCAAGAAAACCCCTAAGACATGGCGCGGCTGACAGTGAGGAGTATGGCTCACTTTCCTCTCACTAATGTTGAAGAATGGTAAAATAGCTGCGAGAAGCTTCTCACTGAATCTATTTTAACCAAAGGAGGTTACACTCGCTAATAGGGGAGTAGGAGGTTCTTACATTTTTATTATTTAGAATACACATTTTTGCTACCTTTTGTGAATAATGAGTAAAATGAGGTCTGATCTCCCCTCAAAATAAAACTTAATTTTTCCATAAATAAAGAAGATAAAACATTGACACTTGAACTTTTCTTTTAAATTAATTGAATATATAATGGGGTGTGTGGGCTATGTGAATGATGTATCAAAATATTTCATTTAATTATAGTATACCAATAGATAAGTACCAGACCGTGTAGTGACTATAAACCTATATGAAAGTAAAAATCATCTACAGGTCAATATATATATATATATATATATATATATATATATATATATATATATATATATATATATATATATATATATATATATATATATATATATATATATATATATATATATATATATGGTCTGAATGCCATCGTTAGCAGTATCTGTTGGGTCTTAACTAAAAGGTGAACAAAAAGGTGCAAAAGAAGACATTCTGCAGAGATAGCTCAGGGTAATTAGTTGGCCAACATGAAGGTTTTTGCCTTGAAATAACTGGGCTAATTGTTCTGCTTCAATAAGATGAGTAAAAAGGATTTGGTCACAACCATGCTGGTCGTTATAGCTCCATTTAGAGCTATTCTACGATAACCTACATTTCTCAGAGGTCTGATTGCCATCGTAAGCGGTATCTTCCCCTACACACAGGCACAGGTTGAAAGTCTCATGCAGGGCAAAGGGATTTCACAGACAGACCACAAAACCGAAAATAGAGAAGAAAAGGGCATGTTGTTTGCTCCTACAAATGTTAAGCTGAGTACTTGAGGACAAATGCGGGCACATATTTTACATAATCTTCCAAATCCTTCCTATCAAACCACAGTGGCTGCATTGTGTGAAGGCTGAGCATTAAATACAGAGTTAAAATAAAGTAAGATGCAACCAACATCGCTGCGTTGCAATCACCACCTTTCCCCACAATGGTCTAAACCTTTAGCGTCTACTGAACCCTTGCAACAAGGGGACCCTGAGTGGATGGAAACGAAGAGGCATTGCATGGGCATTGCTCGTGTGATGCACACAATGTCTTGATGAATCCGCCGTTGGAAGAACTGAAACAAAACACTGCAGGAGAAAACACAAACACAGTGTCTTGTGTTATAATTGCGTGGGCGTTGAACCAGCGTGACTAACACATGCACAGATGTGCTCACAGACACGTCACGATTCCCCCGAGAGCAACGTTTCATCTGCTACCCTTTTAGCAAATAAGATGTTAAGGAGTAAAAATGTTAAAAGCAATGCAAGCGAGGACTTGCAGCAACGCTTCGTGGTTCAGGTTTTAGCTAGGAACAACAGCCTTTTAAAAAGGAAACTCTTGAACGCCTCGCTACGTCACCGCTTGTTTGGGTGTACCGTTTTCTCTTGATCAGAGCTGTGGCATTGAGCTTGTTGCGTTAACACGTTTGATTACTGCATCCGTCTTACTGTAATGGGAGAAGTGCTGAAGCGAATCTTCCTCTTTGGTGGGACGTCGTCCTTGCTTTCCTCCGGCAGACCGGGGATCTCTGTCACATCGGAGCCAGGGTCGTAGACGATATCCTCGTCATCGCCATACAGGTCATCATCGGGATCTGTGCAGCTTTCCCCCCAGCCCTGGTAACAGGCGTCCCCGTCGGCGTTAAAGATCACCCGCTCGTTCCCCGTGTATTCCTCCTCGGGTTCTTCGGTTTGGTCCTTGGGAGGTTCACGAGACGCCTCCTGCTTTAAAGCGTACAGCCCGTCGTTGCTTTCTCCAGTTTGTGCGGCTGTGGCGGGCAGCGGATCGTGAGAACCATCTTGAAAAGCTTTGTTAATCACAGCACCATGCGTAGGTTTCGAGGCTTTGGTGACTTCTTGGTCCTCAATACGTGTCAGGGAGTCTGAGGGTTTCTCCTCTTCTTCACACGAGCCGTTAACTTGGCTTCCATTGGTGTTGGCAGTGTAAAAATATTGCCTGTCTCTTCTAGAAGCATCCCCTGTTTTTTCCTGGGTCTCCTTAGCTTGCGAACCCTCTTTTTTGGCTTCAGACGTGTCCGCCCCAGGACTGGGGCTCAGGAGGTCCTCCGCGGATGAAGACACAGGAAGCTTGCCCCCCATCTTGTTCCGGTAGTTTCCGCGAACCGGAGATTGTCGGGAGTCGTCCTCGCTGAGGTCGCCTCCTTGGCGGTAGGATCCATCAGGCGAGTAGAGGGTTCGCCTGCTGACTCCTCTATAGGGCCCGCCCTGATTGTTTTGATCCGCGTTTTCAAAAACAGCACTGAGCTGGCTAACAGTCGGCGATGACGCCTCGGTTCTGGAGCACAGAGAGTCCAGGGAGTCGGTGCTGCCCCTGTTGGACCTCGCTCCTCTCCAGTCGTCAAGGTGTTCGTGAGAGCCCCTCTTATCGCGTCCGTAAGAAAAGACCGGCGATTGGGATTGGTCGCGAGACTGCTGCTCAAACAGTTTCCTGGTTTCTGAAAACTTTGCCCCTGCGCCCCCGATCCTGTCTGCAGACGACGAGTGTTGAAGTTTGATGACTGACCCGTCGGCTTTGTTGATGAAGTTGGTGGGCTTTGCTAGCTTTTGCGGCGAGGCTTCATCCCGGCCCCTGGCTTTATTGGTCGTATTTTCTGAGCCCATCTGCATGAACATGTCCTTAATGCGACTGACGTGAGCGCCATACTGGCGACCCCTTGGTTGTTTCACCCGCTCCAGGTCTTTAGGCTTCGAGTCTCCATCAATCCGGGGCTGGTCAAAGGCCTTCTTGAGTGCCTGAAACTCAGCCCGGTAAGCATTGCGGTGGGGGGAGGCACTGCGGAGGCTGGTCCTCTCCCCCGAAGCCTCCGTCTTCAGCATGATGATGTCTTTGGATTTAGAGGCAATGTCAGCATTGCTGTGACCTCATTAAGAGTCCAAAGTCTCGTTGGGCCTATTCCAGTGCTTCAAGCCAAGTCACACCTGCAGAGACGAAAAGAGATATAAGTAGGCTGTATTTATGTTATGCACCAGTCTGGTCTCAAAGACAGTCCAGACAGCAATTCTTTATTCTACCCACAATGTTTTCGCGGATATAAATATGTCAGTAAATCACTAAAGGCAACTTTGGGATGCTGAATGGTAAAGCAGGCAATGGACCTTTCTGATTTCTGGCCAACTCCCTCCTGACAATGATGATGTGGGTCAGGAAAATCCACACAATAATGCAACATAAAAATGACTAAGAAGCAAGATAGATGAACGTCAAAAAAGCAAGAAAATGTTATTCATGCTTTTAATTACACTATTCAACACCCAAGCACATATCATAGGGTTCTTTATAATGTTGCCCAATAGCCTTAAGCAGGTATAAGATTCTTAGTGTACGATAAACTTGAGTCAAAATACCCGATTCATGGTATATACAAAAATAAAAATAAATACGCATAACATGAGCCAACTGCTTTTATTTAAAACACATAAGGAACCACAATGTCTGCTGCTACTAATATGATAATGATTATTACAACTTAATAGTATCTTGATTCTACTTTTAAGACTAATCTTAAAGGTTTCCTTTTTGACAAAGCTTAAAGTTAGAGTGGCTCATGTTACCCTGAGCTACCTCTATAGTTATGCTGCTATAGGTTTAGGCTACTGGAAGACATCAGGGCCTATTTTTCTCACTCTACTGATTTCTACTGTTCTCCGGTTTTGAATTGCTTATCATCATTTCAGCTTTTAACTTTTGTTCTCTCTTTTTTTGTTCATAGGTACACCTGGTCTGGCATTCTGTTAGCTGTGACATCATCCAAGGAAGACAGATCACCCGCTATTACCACCTAATGTAGAACAGATTACTAGATCAATGTGTGCTTCTGTGCTTTTTTGTCTCTCTTGTTGTGTCTCTGCTCTGTCTTCTGTAACCCCAGTCGGTCGAGGCAGATGACCGTTCACACTGAGCCTGGTTCTGCTGGAGGTTTTTCCTTCCCGTTAATGGGGAGTTTTTCTTTCCACTGTCGCTTCATGCTTGCTCAGTATGAGGGATTGCAGCAAAGCCATGTACAATGCAGACGACTCTCCCTGTAGCTCTACGGTTCCCCAGGAGTAAATGCTGCTTGTCGGGACTTTGATGCAATCAACTGGTTTCCTTATATAGGACATTTTTGACCAATCTGTATAATCTGACCCAATCTGTATAATATGATTGAATTTGACTTTGTAAAGTGCCTTGAGATGACATGTTTCATGAATTGGCGCTATGTAAATAAAATTGAATTGAATTGATTCCTATTTTGACCAGAAATATTACCAGACGACCTGTAAGAAAGACGCTTGCTTTAATCTTGTCTTGCATTCGAATCCCCCATGACACGTTTCATCTCTCCAAACCATTATGATGCTGTTTTTACAAAATGTCAGCCATTACTCATTGAATGTACAACCTTACTATTCGCTTCAGTGTTTTTGCCACTTACGTATTTTACACTTTTAATGACACTCCCTTGCTTACAGAAACCATAACGCCGGGTCAAAGCAGCTCAATAGCCTGCATTCCATATCTACAGCCATCAATATTTAATCTGCTTTGGAAATGCATACCACGCGGTGAGAGGTGAAACATCAGGAAATACTGAGGTAAAAAAAAAAAAAAGAACACAGGACACAACCATCCGGTACATGAAAAATCCATTAACCTGAGTTGTTCTGTAACCCACAGCCTGAATGGTATGGATGTAAGCGTGAGAGCAGCAGGGGCTGGAGCCTAAACGTCCTGGTTCCCTGTTCATTATTATTCACCACGATTAGACTCTTGTGGGTCACCTATGTGAAATCCTCATGCAAGCAACTTGATTGGCCTGATCTCCAAATAGCACCGTGAGGAGAAGAAGCGTCGAAAAGCAGCTGAGAGGAGACGAACTGAGGCTTTTAACGCGGAGTCGGTGCAGTCAGACAAACAAGCGCACCTTCAGCCTCAACGCGCAGAACATGACAGCTCGCGTTTCCCACCCCCCCCCCCCCCCCCCTTTTCCTCTCCGGAGCCCTTTTAACTCGCATTTATTTACATTCATCTTTCTGGGAAAAAAAAATTTAAAATAGGCGGAACACATGCGATCAACTGCTCTCGGTGTTTTCGAGAAGGCGAAGTTAACTGTTAACCACAAAACCACTGCGATGTGGTTCCACTGCAAGAAAAACAAAACAACCAACCAACCAAAAAAAAAAAAAAAAAAAAAGACTTACGTTCCAGCTTCGTCGGACGCCTGACAAGAAAGAAATGTAATCCGGCGCGTAAATGTGGGGGAAAAAAGCTCCCCAAATAAACATTTCTCTCCGTCGCTTGTGAGAAGCGCAGCGCGCAGCCGCCGCTATACAGAAACGCTCAGACACAGGGAAGCCGCTCTAACGCCATTGCAGGCAGTGGGTGATGCTGCCAGCTGCACAATAGGGGTGTCGGTGCCGTTTGGCAGCCCGTCTCACCGAGAGCCGCGCTCCCCCAGCGTGCGCCCGAGGCCGGCGTCCGATCCGCGTCCACGGCGCGTCCAAGTGCCACGAGCTCGCCGCGACGGGAAAACGTCGGCGCTGAGGATACGGAGCGTCATGTGACAGGTGCTCAAACCCAAACTGCGGCAATGGTTCGGTCCGATAATCTGCGCCGCGGAGGGGGTTTCAGTGAGCCTGCAGTCTGGGCATAAATACCAACACACACAGCGACTGGAGCGGAGGATGAGGGCTCGGCAGGGGGCGGGCTCTGGGTGGCGTGGGGTCAAGGACCACACTGATGCTGGCTGATGTGGGTTCATGTTAGGGTCTCCAAACGCCGGTGTGATGGCCAGCATGTGGTGCAGAGGGGGGGTGCAGCTGTCTGGCTTTGCTGCAGTCAAAGCTCTGGCGTGGGGTGCCAGAAGAACTTTTTAATTTAAAGGGATAGCTTTTTGTAATTACATAAATACTCGTGCACGTTTTGCCACTATCGATTATTATAGTAATCGACTAATCTATTAATGAATTTTTTTTTCAAATAATTGATTAATCTAATCAATTATTTCTGCATGGAGTTTGCATATATTCTCCCTCTGCATGCATGGGTTCTCTCCAGGTACTCTGGCTTCCTCCCACAGTCCAAAAACATGACTGTTAGGTTAATTGGCCTCTCTAAAATCTCCTTAGGTGTTATGAGTGTGTGTGAGAATGGTTGTTTGTCCTGTTTGTGTCTGCGTAGCCCTGCGATAGACTAGCAAACCTGTCCAGGGTGAACCCCGTCTCTCGCCCATTGACAGCTGGAGATAGGCACCAGCAACCCCTCGCGACCCAAATAGGGATAAGCGTGTTAGAAAATGGATGGATGATTAATCTAAAAGGAGATACTTTTGGTAAACTAATAGCTACCCCGATAAGCAAGTAAAATGCGTTGCACATTTCAAATGCATTGTAAATGGCCAAAACATGTTAAAAAAATCTCAATTTAATGCTGTATGGTGTTGCAATTTAACTATCGTACTATCAATTATTGAATCAATTGAAAAAAAATTGTGTATAGATGGGGCTAATGTGTTAAAAATGTTTAGAGGAAAACTCACATTGCGAGGGCAGAATAATAACATTTTCCCAGCTAACTGGAGGGTTTTTATTTCCCCACTGACATTTCTGTCACAAAGAAGGGCCTTATTTTCTTGTAGACAGACTGAATATGAGCAGTCTTGTTTGTTCTTATAATCTAAAGTGATATTCGCCAATAAGCAACCCTGCAGATAGAAGATTTTGGACTTTGGTGATGGCGTGGCATAGAAAGTTTTGGCAGAAAAGGCAATGCTTCAAAGTACAAGAATTGCTGGATGGTGGACCATGGAGCATCAGGCAGAGGCCAGATGCCCATTGAGGGTGCTATGAAGAAAATGTCCTAAAACTGTATTTTTTTTTTTCTAGTGTCACATGGCACTGTTTTCCTTAATGCTAAAGTGGGTGTGTTGTTTTCATTTTTATTGGAGAGGTTTCAAGCTGGCAGAAGTTCACTCTGAAACTAGTCCTGCACTAATTTGCCATTAGCTTGAACCTCTAATATCCAAATTGAGATGACTGTCCACTCCAGATTTAGACACTGCAATGAAAGTTTCAATGTGGTATAAAAAAAAAAACAAGTAAACTCTAACATGACTCACTCGTTATTTCAATGTCTAAATTCCTTCAAAAGCTGAGTTTTAAGAGCTTAGTTAACAGTTAACAGTAAGTTTACCAGTCAGTTTAATGCTAAACAGGATCGGTGTAAGACATTCCAGCTGGTCGGGTCACACAGCACTTCACAGACACACCTCCTAAAGCACAAAAATCATGTGATAAATCACGAGGTAACAAGGAAGCTTTGTCAAAACTGCAATGTGTGATTATTTTTACAGACAGCGCTGGGGTACTTCAAGGTCTCAACAGAGACCACTGTTGCTCTCATGAGTACAGAAAAGCTAACGCTCTAAAACAGAAAGAATATGGATGAGTTATACTTTTATGGGGAAAATAAACAGGATTGGTAAGTTTAAAGTTTGTAAAAAAATAAATAAACAGAAATTAACCTGAAAAATAACAATGTAGCAAATGAAAGCATACAGACTCCTAATTATTATGAGCGAATTGGTTCATCATGTTTTCACTTAAAAAAAAGAAACTACTAATAAAACTTGCTCTGCTCAAAGGATGGATATCATTATGCAATAATCCGCAAACTACAAGCTTTTGTACACGAATAAGAAAGCATTCGTTTGTGTTCAGCACTGTTTACATCTCAGAATTTATCTGTGAAGTTAAAAGCAGGGTTAGCCTATAAACATTAGCCCATGCTTTAAACATATCTAGGTGCGCTGTTTAATCAATCATCTGACAATGGAAAGTGCATACAGTACCACAAGACATGGCTGTCCACCTGAGCTGAAAGTTCACGTTAGGAGAGCATTAATCGGAGAAGCAGCGAGGAGTCTCTGTAACTCTGGAGGAGCTGCAGAGATCCACAACTCAGGTGGAAGAATCTGTGTCCAGGACAACCACTGGTTCTGCACTCCATAAATGTCTGGTAAGCAGAAAGCTGCCGTTCGTTGAAAGTTTGTAAAACGCCCTGTACTGGATATAAAAAAAAAAAAAAAAGCATGGAAGGCAGCTCTCATAGGACCAAAACTGAACATTCTTCAGCTTCAGAAAACTAATACTGCTCATCAATAAACCATCCCCACAGCGTGAGTAGATGGGATCAGCATAGTGCTGTGTTGGGGATTTTCTTCATAAGGAACAGGGGAAATGATCAGGCTAAATGGGAATATTTCTGCAGGTAATGCAGTGTAATCCTGGGAGAAAACCAAAAGGCTGCAAAAGGCTTCAGGAGGGCGACTTTAAAGGTCCAGACAGAACTATGGAATGCATCAGATCAAAAGATATTTATGTGTTAGAGTGACAGTCAAAGTTAGACTTAGACTTAGACAACTTTATATGTCATTTTGTATGCACACGTACAGAACGTACAGAATGAAATTTCGTTTGCATACAGCTTGAAAATTACAGTAAATTACAGGATAAAGTGCAGCAGTGATTTAACAGTAAACAATTCAAATGTAAACAATGCAGGAGAAAGAGACAGTGTGTGATCACAGTGTACAGGTGAGGATTTATTTTTTTAAATACTCACTAATACTGATTTTTTTTAAAAAAAGTCCAGGGCGTTCGCTGACACTTCTCATCCGGTCTGACTGAACCTGAGGTAGGTTGCAAAGAATGGACAAACATAGCAGTACCTGGATGTGCAAAGCTATTAGGGACATAGACAAGAGGAATTGCTCCTATAATTGCAGTGAAAGGTGGTTCTACAATGTGTTAATTCATGGGGACTGACTACAAGTGATTATTGTCCTTTCTAGATTTATCTTAAAAGATTTAGAAAACTGTGTATATATCTTTAAACTTTGTCGGGCTGTCAACATCAAACCCTAATTTAAAACAACAACGAAAAACATTGAAGTTGATAGTTGTAATGTGACTAAATGATTTGCAGGGACCTGTTATGTTATAAAAGAAGCTCCATATGATCTTTCAGCATTTAAATTTAGTTCAATTCGGTTCATTTTTATAGTGCCAAATCCTAACAAATGTCTTCACAAGTTACTTTGCTAAAACAACCAATGCATACACCTAAACATATAGTCAAATTAGTCCGATCACCCTGTGATAGACAAGCGACCTGTCCAAGGTGTACCCTGCCGCTCGCCCATTGACCACAGGAGAGATGAGCTAAATAGTTTCTCTCTCAAAGATTCTGGTCCAAACACGACAACTTCTCACTTGTCTGAATTTAAAACCACAAAATTAATCTAGATTTTTATTTCTTCAAGACATGCCTGTAGACTAACCCATTTGATTTATCCAGATTTATGCATGAATACAGCTGAGCTTCATCAGCATAGCTGTGGACATTTATCCCATACTATCTGGTAATTTTACCTAGTCGAAGCATAGAGCTAAAAAGACTGAATATGAAAATATTGTTTGCGTGCTAAAACACTTGTAAACACTGTTTTTTTAAATGTTGTATTACATTTGGGAAAGTTATAGCACAAACATCACAGATCAGACAGAATTCATGCGATTATACACCAAAGTCAGACTTTTTCTGCTAGACAAACATGCTCTTTCCTTGATTTGATGGCTGTGTCACACTGCCTCTACAGATACAATGATTCTCGTGATGCATTCGTACTTTTCCAAACATAGGCTACGTAAGATGTTGCTAGGCAACCTCAAAATCATCTTAGGGGGATAGGTGGGAGAAGAACGGCTCAAGCACTGCAGAGCACAAGGGACCCCATCGCACGGCGTTCATCACATGAAAGCCAGGGATTTTTGTATCTAATAAGAACGTATCAAAAATAAAAATTGTTAGAGGAATCACTGGTTTTCAAAGAGCAGTCTTGGTGGGGGAGCATGTGGGGTAAATTAAGGGGCCCAAAGCACTTTGGGAAACCATGACCGGGAGCCAGCGGGGCCCAAACACATGACCATCTGTCTGCTGAGGCGGCCACTGCAGGAGGTTTGGACAGATTGGGGCAGACTTTGAGAAATAAGCCTCTGCCCTGGACAGCTGTGAACGGGAGGTCAAGCTGTGCCTTCTTCAGATGACCTTTTGTGAATTCGGAAGCGCATTTAAGACAGCTTTAATGCGAAGGTGTGTGTCTCAATATGTGCTGTAGAGTAGATCCACGGCAAACAACCAAAAACAAACAAAAAAAACAAACAAAAAAAACCAGCAGGGATTCAAAATCAGGACCTTTAAGTGAAGGCGTGGCGTTTGTTTTTCCCAAATGCCCAGCATGTTTGTACCCTGCCACATTCAGACGACAGCCATCTTTTTCCATCCAGATGTCCAGCCAATGAGAAGCGGCGCTGACTCCGGCGAAGAAAGGAGGCGGAGGGAGGAATGCTGCTGCAGGATGCTCATTATTATGGCTGTCAAACCCCAGTGACGACGGGATAAAGAAAGAAAGAAAGAAAAAAAAACCCTTTGTTTTCATGCGCGGTTGACGTGGGGGATTTGCACACCATGTCCGCTGCAGCTGCGGCGGTGTTGCTCGGAACGGGTAGGTATCGATTTAACCCTCATCTGTCATCCGTCGTCGATGCTAGTTAGCCCGGCTAGTTAGCCTCCTGCTGCCGCTTCGGTCATTTTTTTCCCCCCACCGAAAACGGCCGAGGAGGAGACGTGGAAAAAAATGGCTGACAGCTAGACCGTTAAACCAGGGCTCGGTGTGTCGGAACAACACTGCAGTAAACCTCATATGAAATAGTGTCAGACATGTGTTAATGTGCGGGATATATATATTTTTTTTACTAAGTCAATAATAACGCGTGTTACCTCATTGTTTCAGTCATTATTATATTTATATTTTATATTTATCTGTTAACTGCGCAGCACCTTCAGCTCCTCCGGTTATACTTACAGCTGCACCTCAGGACACAAATGTTCACGTAGTTATTAATTCAAAACGTGAAACGCGTGTATGACGTAAGCCCGTTGACGCCGAATGTGACGTATGTCAACACTCAGCGCTCTGGTCAAGCGTTTCAGTGGAAAATTAGGTGGAAGGAAAACATCAATTAGGAAAAAAGTGTTTACAAACGCACAGGGAATATCCCTAAAGTAATTTAGGGAACTGCAACTGAAGTCAGTGCTTTCAGGGCGTTTTTAAGAAGAAGAAGAAGAAGAAGAAGAAGAAGAAGAAATCTTTATGTGTCATCTTAACTGTACATTCCATTGAAATTTGAATGGAAGCCTTGCTCAGGGAGCCAGTGGGCAGTCTTTGGGGGTCAAACCGGGGTACTTGCAGGCCTCTTGCTACACAAATGTGCTGCTGTGTAACCACTAGCCCCCTCCACATCGTTCCATTTACAAGAAGATCTTGTTTTGCACATTCTATCCATCGACCAGAGAGCACAGACGTAGAAGTGGAATGCAGCCCTTGCTACAGCTCTGTCTGCCTTGCTCACTTGGGCAAAAACGTGGGCGGTGAAGTAGGCTTGTCAGTATTAGTGTTTGGCTTTTATTTGCTCCTAATTCTTAATTTCAGGAACATTATCTACATTTTTTATTGTGTCAATGGAAAATGTACTTCATTTTATACTGTTAAAAAAAATATATATATATACAAATTATGCAGTGTAACGTCACATAGTCTTAAATGGGTGGCATCAGATTTGTTCAAATTCTCCTGATAATATGAAATCTATAATTATCCCCTGCAGTGGTTCTTAAACCTTTTATATCCATTTATTCATATTCCATCCACATATTCCAGTATAGGGAGTTTTTTCTGTTTTTTTTTAGATGTCTTAAAAGAACATAAAAAAGCGATATAAACACAGTTTTTCCACTGGCACTGCTTTATGGGTTAAGGCATGCAATGTCAGAAGCTGAAGTTGAAAAATGGTAATAAAGATGCGAAAAGTCACAGCACCGGCGTGGGGAAGGTCAGCAGTTTGCCACCACGCTTGACCTCCAAATCCAATATGGCTGCCATCGGTATAATACTTAGAGGAGCGCTTACCTGGAAGGTCAGCTTACAAGTTCACTAGTCCCTGCTGGAACTCAGAACTGGAACACCGTTTAGGTTAGGTTGGATTCCCTTCCCAGATCCAAGTTTTTACCTCACAGGTAAATGGACTAAAGTACAAGTAGCATCTGTTCCTGGTTCATGTATTCAGTCCAGTAATATGAAAAAGTTGTTGTGCAAAGTAAACCAGAAAGACTAAAACTTAAAGTAGAATCTAACATATAGCCCGTCATGCATAAGGTTTAACAAAAAGAAGACTGTGAGAGGCTAAGCCACGGATAATTAAGCTTGGATTTATAACGGTGCTAAAACAACAAATAAAACTGATCATCTTTGTGAAAACAGTGTGATTTAGTAGCTTTGGGTTTGCATAGGAATGGGGAAATGGGACGGTAGTCAAGCTGGACTTTCCCTAAAGTCACCCTTACTTAGCAGAATATTGCATATTAAGCGTTTCTTGTCAAACTGCTGTTTCTTTCTGTGTGTTGCGAGCCGCTGTGTGCTGGTGGGAAGGACGCGGCTCTAAAATCTGCCGCCGGAAAGCATTTTTTGTTTTATGCATGCTTCTATCCACTGATCCACTAGTTTACGTTGTGCATGCCCAAGAAGCCTCACTCGGGGGTTTCCGTGAGGGAACGGTGCGTTCGGAGCAGGCCGGGGCTTTGCTGCCAAGGAGAACCCTGTACAAAGATGGTGAGTGGGTTTGTGCGGCGGTGCGCTTCATACGTTGACCCCCCCTACCCCCCATTATAACACCGTGACAAGCTCAGCCGGCGCCCCTTCAATAGCAGCGCTACTGTTTTTACCCGCTTGCTTTTTCCTTTTACTCAGCCTTTGTTCTCTTTTTGACTAAATCTAAACCTTCTTCACCCTAGAAGTAAATTTCATCCTAATTAGGGAGAAATATGTTTCCCCCAGTAGTCCTACCGTCAACATCTACCCACTGCCTCAGATGATGCAGGACTTTCTATTAATTATTTTTAGTAAAAAGATCTGGCGTCTTACCCTTTTATTTTTTTCTCCAGTGCTCAGGAGGACCGGTCTTGTCGCTGCCCGCTGTTGTCCTTAGCCGTCTCCTTCTGCATGTTGCGACAGCAGCTACTTTCACTTCCATGTGTGACTTCTGAACAACAAGCCGGAGCTCGTCAGGGGCAGAACACCGGGGCGTCAGCCCGCTAACCGCGCCGATCCTTGGTTGTTTCTGCTTTCTAGCCAAGCAGCAAGGGCTCACATTCAATTTAATTTTATTCATGTAGTGGCAAATCATGATACGTGTCGTCTCAAGGCACTTTACAAAGTCAAATTCAATCAAATCACACAGATTGGTCAAAAAGTTTCCTCTCTATGGAAACCCAGCAGATTGCATCAAGTCCTGACAAGCAGCATTCACTCCTCCTGAAGAAGCGTAGAGCCACATGGGACAGTCTGCATTGTTGATGGCTTTGCAACAATCCCTCATAATGAGCAAGCATGAAGCAACAGTGGAGAGAAAAACTCCCCTTTAACAGGAAGGAAAACCTCCAGCAGAACCAGGCTCAGTGTGAACGGTCATCTGCCTCAACACATAAAGCACAGATGCACACATTGATCCAGGAATCCCTTCTATGTTATATGGTAATAGCGGATGATCTGTCTTCCCTGGATGATGTCACAGCTGTACCTACTATGAAGAGAAAAAAAATGACAGAGAACAAAAACTTAAAATATGAAATAACAATCAAGCACACGCATTCCTCCTGAACCAGAATAAATCTGCACATGATGCCTGTTCAGCAGGACATCAGGACACACTTTCCTTGGCTCTACCTCAGCCCTCAGCTCATTAGACACCCTCCGCTGGCTAGAACGGCCACGGTCGCCCACAGCGTCTGACAGGCATCCTGTGAGCTGGGCCAAGGTCAGCGGAGAAATGCATAAAACCCGGTTACCCATTTCCACCGCTCTCCAGGTCTGTTAGTGAGCTACCGTGTTGGATTACAGCCGTCGCCCGCAATGAATCGAAAGTCTGCCGTTAGCATTTAGGGAACAGAGTCTGCTGAAATGTGCAGCATATTAAAGGTTCTCTCCACCTTTTTCCCGTCTGTCAGGTTTTTTCTCCCCTCCAATTGAAGCCAGCAGACATGCCAGCTCGCGGCCTACAGTTTAGCATTAACCTTTAATTGGTGATGTATTATACACCTGACTAGAGAGCCGAGATTGATCATCTGGGGAAAGCTGGGCAGAGTGGCCCGGCCACATATAAGCAGATTGGGCGCTTTGGAGCAGATCCCCGGTGAGGCTAAGTCGCTGATCTTTATTTATGCGAGCTTACAAAGGTGGAGGTGAAACGCAGCCCAGGGGAGACTACGTTAGACTACGTTAAGACTCATTACCATGATAGAATCGGGGCATTCGCACGTCCAGACTGGCTTTCTTATTTTTTGGCCTACATCAAACCCAGATCCTGATGTTTTGGGTGCAGCTGTTGTGCGGATTAGTCGTGCTCAGGTGGCTCCTTGCAGCGACACCAGATTTAGTAGCTGATAAATGCTATTGATCGTATCACGCCGTGACGGGCAGGGGGCCCTTTGGGACACCAGACATATGGCTGGGTCAGCGTCTGTGTTGCTGGCAGCAGTTAAGCCATTCTGAATTGTAAATGTTGAATTATCATGGAAATCTTGTGAACCTTCTTTTTTTTTTTTTGACCCAAAAATATTTTCATTCTTTTTTCTCTTTTTTTTTTATGGAATCAGAAGAAAAGTAAAGCACCGTTCAACATCAATGGGTTGCTCGGTAAAGATGTGGAAGAATATTTGAAGGCTTCTTTTATTGATTCAAACATTTAATTATTTATTTTTTTTTTTACAAATTTACAGTGGCAGAATTATTGTTACAATTCCTTCAAAATGAACAAAACTGTATTTTGGAAACATACACTGCAAAAAGGGAACTAAAAGTAGGTACAATCCTCTTGAAATTAGTGTATTTTTCTCTGATTTGAGCTGGTAGATCATTCTATCTGCCAATGGAATAAGATTTTTGTACTTAAAATAAGAACAATTCATCTCTATCATCTTAATTCAAGTGCAGGATATCTAATTATCCTATTTTAGGGCTGGAAATTCTCATTCCATTGGCAAATAGTCTTATTTAGCTGCTCAAATCAAGGAAAAATATACTAATATTAAGAAAATTTTACTTACTTTAAGTTCCCTTTTTGCAGTGTAATTTAGTCATTTAAGTTGATGTGATAACCTAGGACATTTGAATTCATAGTTTATAACATCAAATACGATATGGCACCGAGGGCCGTTTCTTCTGGCCAGTCTTAAAAAGGGGAAAGAAGAGGAAACATTGATGTAGGGCAGATGTGTGTGTGTGGCCTATATTTACAGTCAGAGCAACAATTGAAAAATGTAAACTACTGGAACTGGGACAAAGTGGAGGCTCTAGGTTTAGGTCAGAGAACGACAAGGGAATTAAAAATGTAAAGGTTGTAACAAGGAGTTGCATCTTGGACTTCTCAGGTATCTGTAACAAATATTACAACCTATCCACAAGCCAGCTGGTTGCCTGTAAGGCATTTGACCAATTATGAACCTAGACACGTTGAGTTTGGCAACTCTGGTGGGACTTAAATTTGTTCTACTGCGGTCAGACGAAGCTAAGATGGAGCTTTGGTGTTGAAGCAGAACTATGACCTGCCCACTGTTAAGTATGGTGGAGAATCTGCTCGTCCTCCAGAGTCCCTGGGAAAGAGTGCAGGGATTATCAACTCTTTAGAAAAAAACTAATTTGAAATCTAGTGTCTTCTGCCCGGAAACTTGGGTGTTACAGCAGGATTATGAGCAAAAACATACGCACAAGCCAACAAGGCAGAATCGACCATCTTCAACGGCCATCTCCGTCCCCACAACTAAATCCTGTTAGAAAGTTTGTGGTGTGAGCTGAAGAAAAGAGTCGCCCCCCCCCCCCCCCCCCCCATGGACTGAGGCCTTTTCACTGTGAGATGATGTTGCAGCAACAACAACGGAAGAGGAATCCGTCTAATGATTTTAACACATCTTTACCAGGGGTGCCAATACTTATCAGAGGCCGCCATAAATCTCATTCTATTTACTTGGTTCTCTGTGGAAACGAGCTCTTATTGCAGAAAAGGCAGCTCAGGTCGGAGGTAGAGCGGGACATGCTGCGTTATGCAGATGATATTGTCATGGCGAGTTGTGCTCTGACTTAAAATAAGAGCTTCAAAACTGAAATCTGCATCATTTCACCAGTGGGAATGAACGCGCAGAGCCTTAATTCTCACTGCCTAATGCATCTGGGATGTGTCTGTAGGCCTGACCAGCTCAAACCTGCTTCTCCCCCCCCCCTTCCCTTCGTAGCCCGTAGCTCCTGCCCCCCCACTTCCTTTCTCCTCTTCTCACCGCTACACTGAGTCTCCCGTGGTGATTAAAAATGGAGTTACCCCACACTGTGATGGCGATGAGCAAAGAAAGTGAGAACATAAAAAGTCCTGCTCAGAAATCTGCAAGGTTAAAAGTTGAGCCAAAAAAAAAGAGGCTACATTTTAAATGTAATACTTTCTTATATACGTTTACTGACGTTAGACTGTTTTGTTTTATGGGTGTAAGCCAAACCCATAAATGGAACTCAGCGCACAGTGGATGACTTCTTACTGCTGCTTTCTTATAGTTTTCCTCACTTACTTCTCCTTCCTATATATAGCCCAGCGTGTAGGGAAGTAAAAAAGGCTTAACTATATGTTGTATTGATGGGTAGAACGGATAGATATAAGTGGTTTAACTTTGTGGAACTAAGGCTCCCGTGTTCTTTTAAAAAATGTGCGTTTCAGTCGTCACCATCCTGTCAAGATCCCACGCAGACCGTAATGTCTACCCATCAGCTGGAGTGCTGTTTGTCCACGTCCTGGAGAGGGAGCACTTCAAAGGAGAGTTTCCTCCTTACCCCAAATCAGGTACGACGCAAGCACATTCGTAGTCCGGCCCGTCTTCAATACGCCCCAAAAACCGGCTAGGTGACTGAAACTGGACAGTTTTCAGCCTGATCAGGTCTGACCAGGGAATGAACGGTAGGGAACACAGCAGTCGGCCAGCATACGGGTAGAGGGAACCGGGTTGAGGACTAATAACCCAGTCTATATATAGGGAGCCGTCTCTGACAATTCTGCACTCACCAGCCCAAATATCGGACCTTTTTCCGATCAGTGAAGACGGCGTTCTAGGCACTAGAATACAGATGCTGGTTCTACGTGAGCACGACTCGAGGTTAGCTCGTTTATCTGTAAGGTGTTTAGAGTTAAGGGTTAGGGTCAGAGGGAAAATGAAGTTAGGTTTTCCGTGAGATGCTAAGTTGTGTGTGGCTCATTCTGGTTACAAGAAGGCAAAAAACTTTCTGCACGTAACAGAACGGTGGAAAGGAGCATGGTACCAAAGTAAACCTCTGTCTGTCGCTGAAAAAATGCTGGATTTGGAAATGCACTGCAAAATTAGAACTAAAAACACAGAATATTTTCTTGAAATTAATGCATTTGCCCTTGATTTGAGCAGGTCAATAAGACTATTTGCCAATGGAATAAGATTTTAGCACTTAAAATAGGAACAATTCAGCTCCATCATCTTATTTCAAGTGCAGTATATCTAATTATCTTATTTTAAGGGTAAAAATACTGATTCCATTGGCAAATAATCTTAATTACCTGCTCAAATAAAGGGTAAATACATTAATTTCAAGAACACTTTACTAATTTTTAGTTCTCTTTTTGCAGTGTGCCGCTTTGGTTTTGTAGATCTGAGAGTTAAAGTAAGGGTCCACATTCTCCAGAGCAGGGGTTACTAAACTTTTCAGCCTGCGACCCCCAAAATAACAGACTGGCGACCCCAGAATGCTTCACCGCCTCACAAAGAGCAAAATACAAAATCTTTAGGACTTAGAAACGATTGTGCGCACGACTGTGTGACATTATCCCTCATATTATTACCACTTTGCTCTGGTAATATAATTTATTCTCGTAATTTCCCCACATAAAAACTTTACTAAGGCCATTGTAGATGAAAGACCCAAATAAACCTTGAGATTGATTTCACATTTTACAAGAACAAAATTGGATGTCCTCCGATGTCAAAAAGTCGTACATTTAAATTACTTTCCACAATTAAAGACATACATTTTGCTATATTAAAACAAGTATATCACTGACACGGTTAATTAAAAAATTGGATCATGATTTGGAACATCCCAAGACTCCCAATCCCCACCTGGGGAGCCCCTGCTCTGGAGCATACACACAAGGAAACATTAGCAGGGAAAATAGCTAAATACAGGATACTAAAACAGAAAAATTTGAACTTTAATCATTTCTTCATTGCTTTAACATGTCAGTATTACCTTGTCGTATAGAGACTTCTCGTTGACATGCATACATCACAGCTCTCACCAGATGGGCGTGGGAATATTGGATTCTTAAAGAGAAATTGGAAACGGCTGAATTTGGTATCCACGTTTTGAAAAAAGATAAAAAAAAATAAAAAATGGAGATGGAGATCAAAACTTTCCCATAAAATTCGAGCTTAATTCCATCACCTAAACACAACTAAAATATTTGGGTATATTTTAGTAGAGAAGGGGACCCCGCTGCCGTTGGCCACCCGTCTGCTATTCAGCTCATTACGGTCTGACCCACAGCAAATGGCAGCAGTGGTTATTGTTAAACAGGCTCCTCCCCAGGTGATGCCAGCAATGATCCGATCACCTTCAACACCAACCTGAAGGGCTACCCCGACAGGCCGGGCTGGCTGCGCTACATCCAGAGGACTCCGCACGGCGACGGCGTCCTCTATGGTTCTCCCACCGCCGAGCATGTGGGCAGGCCTACTGTCATAGAGGTGGGTGATCGATCGGGCCGCACTCCTTCACTTTCACAGGATGGGGCAGAGGGTTTGTTTTGGGATTAAAGAGTTGAATATTGACCAACCAGAAAATGTTATTCACTGCAAAAAGAGAATTAAATATAAGAATTTTCTTGAAATGAATGTATTTCTCCTAGATTTGAGCAGGTAAATAAGATTATCTGCCAATGGAATGAGTATTTTTACCCCTAAAATATAATTAGACATACTGCACTTGAAATAAGATGATGGAGATGAATTGTTCCCATTTTAGGTGTAAAAATATTATTCCATTGGCAAATAATCTTATTTACCTGCTCAAATCAAAGAAAAATACTCTCATTTCAAGAAATATTTTCTTATTTTTAGCTCTATTTTTGCAGTGTTTGCACATTTTGTCATGTCACAACATCAAGGTCATTTATTTTGCTGGGACTTTATGTGTTAGACCAGACAAAGGAGTGTGTAATTGTAAAATGAAAGAAAAAAAAATACACTATTTCTTTTGTTCTTTAATTTCCATTTCCACTGCATGGCAATGGAAATTAAACATATTATAAAACCATCCATAAGGAGAATATAAGGTTGGATATTAAAAATGATTTTATGAAGCCTTGCTTAGTAGATCTATAATTTGTTTGTAGTTTTCAGACTCAAATTCTTGGATGTATTTTCTGATCTCTGCCGCCCGTTATCTGTTGTTAAGCCTCCTTTCTCAACAGGCTCCACACGTTGCACCGGACTCATGTGGCGCCACACAGCTCCGTCCTGGGTGCTGCAGCCCTACAGCTGATCCTGACCTGGACCTAAACTTTCACCTCTCTGTGTTGCAGATCACCGCCTATAACAGACGCACGTTTGAGACGGCGCGCCACAACCTGGTCATTAACATCATGGCGACAGAAGGTAAGAAGCCCCGGAACGAACAGCTGGACCTGAGAGAGTCCTGTTCTCTGTTTGATCTGACAGTTCAACTCCTGCGTAGGGCTGGACGATAATTCAATAACGATATACTACATCGATCGATCGATAGATAGGGGGAAAAAAAGGTCAATAAAAAGTTCAATAGGGTAACAGTTTTCCTTCCTTTTGCATTCTAGCCATGTAGGTTAATATTACAGTCATTACATCCTCCCAACCAATCACAACGCAGACCCAGGAACGTGCCGTCAACAAGCTCCGCCCCCTTCAAGGAGTTCAGAGAACACATGTTCTTTTTTCTTTTATAAAAATTAGCAGTTTTGGGGTAAAAAGATGGTTGAATAACAGGTTGAGTTTGAATTCAGTGTTTGTGTCTTCTGTATCTAAAAATAGGTTGCTAAGTGACAGCATAAAATGGCCAGGGCTGCACTTAACATTTATGTTTTGAATTAGTTGATAATTATTGATATCGATCAATTTTATTTCTATTTTATTGATATTTTTTTTTTTCTACATCGTCCAGCCCTACTCCTGCGGTCCACGTTTCTGTCGTTGCTCTTTTATTTTTGCAAATAACATATTTGTTTGCCTCTGCTGGATCTTCTAATTCTTCTGACACGATGCTAAACCTGGTGATTTAATTTTGTTAAACTAAGTAAGGTTTTCATATAATTTTTTTTATAAGTTCTTACGAGGGTGATTTCCCCATATATTTCATCGGTGGTCATTTTAAACGTTCCCGAATACCGATTTAGGTTTATTTTAATAGTTTTGTAACTGTGCGGAGAAAATGATTTTCAATCAGGCAGCTGTTCAAACAGCTATTAATTGATGTTTACACGCTGGGGAGCAGCAGCTGCCCCTTGCTACCTCTGTAATGACGCCGCTAGGGCTGAACGATTTTGCTAAATAATCTAATTGCGATTTTTTTTTTCTTCTTAATATTGTGATTTAATGTGATTTTTTTTTTTTTTTTTGCCCAGTTTAATTTATCACGTGTTTTAAAATATATACAAACAACAAATCAATTTGTTTCCTCGCCATGTGGACTAGTTGCTAAAAGACCCACAGCATCTAAACTCAGAGCAGAAATGATTGCGTTCTGCCTACAATATATTTCAACATAAAATTGCAATTTTGACTTTTCTCTGCATTAACCACAAGCAACAAAAATGTTCTCTAAAAAAAGATGTTTGTAAACAAGGACTATTTAAAACAAGAACTTTTAATGTTTCTATTAATCAGAATATTATTCAAGAGAACAGCTTTTAGTTGATTTGGACATCAATCCTTGTTGGACATAAAGTGTAACCAGTCAATGTATTAAACTGATTAACCAGAACTTAATACTATGTATGATTATTTAAACTCTAAAACAAGTAATAAAGTTAGATTATCTCACTGCTGCAACTGTCTTCCCTTCCATGTAGAGGCAAACCCACTTTAAACATTTTACCAACACCTAATGGACGTGTCTAATTCACTAATTGTTACATAGCCAAAAATTGCCGACCTCTGCGATTTGGAAATTGCGTTTTTTTTTTAAATTGCGATTATATTGAAAATGCGATTGTTCAGCCCTTCACATCCAACAGCTGCTTGCAGCCGACGTTTCTCACCTCCGACTGTCCCCTCTGGTGTTTTCTGCGCAGAGTTCCCGCTGCCGTACCAGGCCGAGTTCTACATCAGGAACATGAACGTAGAGGAGATGCTGGCCAGCGAGGTGCTGGGAGACTTCCTGGGCGCCGTGAAGAACGTGTGGCAGCCCGAGCGGCTCAACGCCATCAACATTACCTCGGCGCTGGACCGCGGCGGCCGTGTGCCCCTGCCCATCAACAACCTAAAAGAAGGGTGAGGACCCGGACTCGGATCGCATGATCAGTCCGCAGAGCGATGCTAATGTTTCAGAGGGCGATGTGGCTCGGCTACCGGCCTGTGTGTAAACGTGTGAAGGCAGCCTTCTCTCCTCCTCAGCGTGTACGTGATGGTCGGCGCCGACGTGCCCTTCTCGTCGTGCCTCCGGGAGGTGGAGAACCCGCACAACCAGCTGCGCTGCAGCCAGGAGATGGAGCCCGCCATCAGCTGCGACAAGAAGTTCAGAGCTCAGTTCCACATCGACTGGTGCAAGATCTCCCTGGTGAGGATGCTGCCGGTTAACCTGCCGTGACTCAAACGTCCGGCCTAATAAAGGGCAAGACGACTACAGGGTTCCTGCGGATCCTTAAAAAGTCTTAAAAGGCATTGAATTCTGTAATATAAAACTAAGGCCTTAATTGGCATTAAAATGTCTTAAATCAGTCTTTCTTAGGTCTTAAAATTGTTACCAGGTCATAAATAGGATTTTATTTTTGTAATCCTTACCAAACAGTAAAATAATTGACACAATTATTTTAAATTTACCGAACGGCCCAATGTAACCATTATTGGTTCCGTCCCGATAGGGGAACTAATAAAAACTGTTGTGGCCGGACCATAGCTGCGAAAAAGAGTTGGCACTGACTTATAGTTTATTTTAGTAGGGAACAATACAAAGTTTGTGAATTCAGTTCAGTAGTTGTTCAAAAATATCTGTAAATTGTGTGTTTTTTTAGCTTTCTTCCTATATGGAATGTTTTTCAAAATCTTTAACATGTTTACTGAGCCAGAAAGTAATGGTTTATGTTAAAATAAACATTTGGGTGAAGTTGTCGCAACCAGGTTTATCTTGTTTATCGTGAAGTTGGTCTTAACTTTTTATTTCAAGTGGCATTAAAAAGTCTTAAAAAGTCTTGAATTTAACTTCCCTTATGCTGTAGGAACCCTGGACTAGTTTTCTCCCTCCTGACACCATTATCAGCCGACCTGCTGTCTTACGACTCCTTTGGCCAATAAGACATCAGCTAATCTACTTCCATAGAATATCTGAAGATGGGAGCGAAGAGGGATCTCAGCGTTCTCTAATTTCTCTTTTCTTCAGCCTCTGCCACAGTCTTACTGTAGGATTTAGCTTTGGGAATTGGCTTATAAGAAGGATAGTTCTCAGCCTTTATTAACCGTTTGTGGGTTAAAAGTTTGACTTTTCTAAAATGTGAGGAAATGCTTCGCAATTCCGAGAAAATCTTCAGTAGCCGCACTGCAAAAATAGAATTAAAAACGAGTAAAATTTTGTTGAAATGAATGTATTTGCCCTTGATTTGAGCAGGTAAATAGGACTATTTGCCAATGGAATAAGATTTTAGCACTTAAAATAGGAACAATTCATTTCCATCATCTTATTTCAAGTGCAGTATATCTTATTTTAGGGGTAAAAATACTCATTCCATTGGCAAATAATCTTATTTACCTGCTCAAATCAAGGGCAAATACATACATTTTTTTTTTTTTTTTTTTACAATTTTATTTATGATTTTTGTCAGCATATGACATTGATAAATACAATATGTATTCTTGGCTGTACATTTAATCAAAACCCCAATAAGCAAAACAATAACTATAGAGATAGACAAAACACATTCCATACAAAAAAAAAGAAAAATTTAAACAAAAAATATAACTCGAATAATATCAGTTAAATAATTACATTAGAGTCTAACTATGGCATAGTGCAGATTTTAAAAGTTTCCATATGTTTCAAGAATGGCTGCCATGATTTGTTAAATTTAGTCAATGAGCCCGTTAGTGTACTTCTCTTTTTTTCCATGTATTAAAACCTCATAAGGTCATTAATTTCAAGAAAACTTGACTTGTTTTTAGTTCTCTTTTTGCAGTAGCGGGGAGGGCCTCACCTCCACATCGACGGCACAGACCGGAAAAAACTAACGTCGGCTTCCTGTTCTAGGTGGACATCAACAAAGTGGTGCCTGTGTACGTCACCCGCCCGGACCCGGGCACAGGAGTGCTCCCCGAGTTCGGCGAGTACAACCCTCCGTCGGAGTCCCTGAAGAGCCGCGACTACTTCTCCGACTTCCTGGTGACGCTGGCCGTGCCCGCCGCCGTGGCGCTCGTCCTCTTCTTCATCCTGGGCTACACCATGTGCTGCCGACGGGAAGGGGTGTAAGTGGAGCTGGTCTTGCGTTTTATTTTCTGCACCGCTGTTGTTTCCAGAGCGTCCTCATCGACACTCGGGGTAGCGTAGCGGCAGGTTTCCCCCTAGAATCAAACGAGACCTGGGAATGGCAGGGAGGGGTCCATTTAGGAGGAGACAAAAACAACAAACAAATCTGGACTGAAAGTGCAGCTTGTCATTACCATCTGGTGTTGTTCTCCATCTATGTTAAGTTCCTCATCACAGTTTTTGTTTTTCCTCAAACCTCAAAAAGGTCATTTATCCACGTCATCATTTCAGTCAGTGTTCCCCTCCCATTTCCACGTCCCCTCCCGCTTTATGCCACGCCTCATCATTCACGTGTGTCTAGATGTTGCTTCGACTATTAATATTAGTATTTAATTCATCCATTTTGTTTTGTTTCTAGGGAAAAAAGAAACATGCAAACACCAGCGTAAGTGTTTTACCTCTCCTGTGTTTTTCTTTTTTTTTTTTTTTTTTTTCCTCCTTCCGTTTCCTTTGGGCTGCTTCGTTCCCCTCTCTTTCAGTTTGCAGTGGTGTCGTTTCTGTCGTCACTGATTGCTGTTAATTTCCATCCATGCGCTCATCTGTGTGTGGCCATCCGTTTCCTTTTAATGGGCTGCTAAAAATTTAAACGACCGGCCGCGGGGAGTTAGTGGCGATAAAAGACTTTCAACATGAACCGTTTTGCTGGGCGAATAAAGAGCCCCTCTGTGCACCTCCCAGGTTAGAGTAGCGGCTGTTTTGTTCCGTGCATGAAGAAACTAAGAGCAGGGCTCCTCACAAGGACGGCGTGGAAACCCGCCGCCGCACACGCTCACCTCTTCTCTGTTCTCCAGCATCCAGCTGGTTCACCACAGCGCCATCCAGAAGTCCAGCAAGGAGCTGCGGAGCATGTCCAAGAACCGCGAGATCTCCTGGCCTCTCTCCACCCTGCCCGTCTTCAACCCGGTCAGCGGGGAGGTGGTGCCGCCCATCCACCCCGACAACTACGAGACCACCAGCATGCCGCTCATGCAGACACAGGCGTGAGTGAAGGGAGGGGCGGGGTGGGGAGGGGCGGAAGGGTCCGGATAGGGCGGACGCTAGGCCTGAGGCACAGATGTCGGGTTTATAGGAGCGAGGCATTGTGGGAAGTAAAATATTCATACCCCTTAGCTGTTTTTTATAAGTGTATCACATACTTTCATGTGTTTTTTTGGGGGATTTTAACACTGCAAAAATGGATCTAAAAATAAGTAATATTTTCTTAAAATTAGTGTATCTGTCCTTGATTTGAGCTGGTAAATAAGATGATCTGCCAATGGAATAAGACTTTTGCACTTAAAATAGGAACAATTCATCTCCATCATCTTATTTCAAGTGCAGAATGTCTAATTATCTTATTTTAGGGGTCAAAATACCCATTCCATTGGCAAATAATCTTATTTACCTGCTCAAATCAAGGACAAATACACTAACTTTAAGAACATTTTACTTACTTTTAGATCCGTTTTGCAGTGAATGCGATAGGCCAAGACAAGTAGTGCACAATGATTAAGCAATTGGGAAAATTTTCAAAGTGTGTACCGTATTTTTAGGACTACAAGTCGCATCAGTCAAAAAATGCGTCATAAAGAGGGGAAAAAAAAAAACAAATAAGACGCAGAATCGGCCAATGTATGAACATAAGTGTGATTTATAGTCTGAAAAATACGGTATTTGTAGTATATTGTCACCGCTGTGTGCAGAGGTGTAATTATGCAAATTGTGTCTACTATCCTAAAATCATCAAGGCTGCATCTGAAATGTTCTGACTATAGCCCCTAGCTCCTGCTCCTTTCATGGGGTCAGCAGTAGGGCTGGGGATTGATTCAATTTTCAAGAATCGATTCAATTCTGATTCTCAAGATTTAGAGTCAATTATTTTGGATTCAATCTGATCTCAAATTGGATTGCTGGTTTTAAAAAAAAAAAAAAATTAGCTGTTACCTGAATCACATGACTGTGTAGTTATGCAACATATTAATACTAGCGGTGTAACTGTACACTAAAATCATATTTTTGCTCCTGTTCAGTTCATTTTCACCTAAGATTCTAACTGAATGCATATAAATTTGTGGTTGTAATGGACAATAGCCTCGGGAATTGTTGCAGTCAGGGTTTCCAAAACATAGCAGGTTATCCAACGATTCCTTCTAATGGGCTAATAAAGGCATTAAGAGTTGAAAAAAAACAACAAGATTTCCTTTAAAGAGATTGTATTTTTTATTTTTTACGTATCTTGATCCGATTGTCTTTTTCTTGTTGATTCTCAGGAATCTGCAGAATCAGATAACGATACCACAGCAGAGGCCGTCAGGTGAGTGCTCTGATAAAACCAAACGTGATGAAGTGGAATGACCTCTGACATAAATGACCGCTAACAAATGCAAGGCGGTTCTCTTCATGTAACTCTGCATGTTGGTCGTTCTGCACGGCCCGTGCCTCCATGTTGAATTCTCATCCCTAACAGAAGCATGTCTGAACTCTTTCACCTCACTCTGAAAATGCCTCAAAGTGACAACGCTCTTCGAGAAACGTTAATGCCTTAAAAAAACTAACGTCCCATCATCTCTTGTGTGATATTTAATATGAATGTAAGGTATGGTATGAAATGTTCGAAGTTTAAGATTTAAACTGGAAAATGTATCACTACAGGGTGCACAAACCTAACAAATATTTTATATTCATTTCAACTCATTAGTAAAATGTGTCTTTTTAAGCAAGCACGTTTGTTTAAGTCTGAGCATTTTTCCCAAAACCGCGCCTCCCTGTGTTTCCCCTCGCTCTCACGGCAGATAAGTCGCTTCGTTTCCTTTCCTTTGCTTCAGAGAATTGAAACAGTGGCATTTTATCTGCTTCCTAGATACGTCTGGGTCATTGGGCCTGCTTAGGAATTTCCCTAAACAAAAAAACAAAACACATTTGGAGCGGACGCCCCAGTTTGTGGCTTCTTGTGATGCTGGTGCGTGAGCGCCCCCTTGTGAGCATGACTGTCAGCTGCATGACGCACTAACCTGCTGCTCTCTCTGTTCACTGCTAACCAAAGGAGAAAACTATGTCATGTCAACATTTCGAAGACTGGAGGTAGGTGCAGATGTGTGTAGTTTCTGTGTGTTGTAGTTTCTGGGTTTTTTTTCCACCTATGCATGAGATTGTCTTAGGCCTATTATATCACCACGAACGTTTAAAACAAAATAAACTAAATTTAGTTGTTTTTAAGTGCTTATTGTGCAGAATCGGGCACTTTTGGGAACTGACCCATGCCTAATTTCGCTGATCTGTTCTGAAAAGAGCAAACAGGATGTAACAAATGTGTTTATCCTATTTATCCATCCTAGGTAAATGGTATCCCTGAGGAAAGGAAGGTGGCGGAAGCACTAAACCTATGACCAGAAGCAGCCGTGTTGGAACTGCCTTCCTCCTTCACGCTCGTCTGTGTTTTCTAACATTCGTGCCAAAAAAACTAGGGCTGCATGACGTTAACGAATCATGTGATAGCCGTTTTGTTGTCGAATAACGCAATGATGTCAGTGGCGATAAATCCACTTTTTTTTTTTTCCAATGTTTCCATTTGTGTGTAACCTTTAGCATCATCCTGTGTGTCGGGTGTAAAGTCTACTGCAAGCGGGGCGCCGCGTGTTACTGGCATGCATGTTATTAATTCACGGCACACAGAATCTAACAGCACTTCAAAGTCCATTGTGATAACGTTGCACACGGCGATATTTTTGATATATTATATATTTGCATCCCTGGTGCCAATCTGCATTTTAAACCCTTCTTAGTGAGAGTAAGGACAAAAAGATCCGGGCGGATGTTAAACATGTTGCCATTTTTGTTTGAACAATGGACCTCAGAGAAAAAGGAGTTTTTATGTAATTTATGAGTTGGTAATAAATTCTTGAAATGTCAAGTGGTTTGGACCAATTAAACAAGACACAGGTCAAAACAACCCAAAAGGGTTTTATTGTTTTAAATCGATGTATTTTATTTTTTATTAAACAATGTACAACAGAATAAAGGCATTTATAAATATGAAGACTGTTCCACACTTTGTCAGACACCACACACAGAACACTAAAACATGTAATATTTGAGGAGGCCCTTTAAAAAAAAAAGGGAGTAATGTTTGTTGCTTTTACACGATCCCACAGATCAGTTAAGGCGTGAAACAACGGCCCCCCGTTCACCACTTTGCTGCTGCTCGATTAAAAAGACGAGGGGAAAAGCTCGGTAAATACATGTACCACGCGTTATATTTATATAACCGGGTTCTGACTTAAGAAGAAATTGCAGGTGGACCTGGTTCTGTTTCAGTTTGGGGGGGGGGCGGAAACCTGGGCCCAACCTTAAAAAAAGCTGCAGATTGTGTTCTAACAAAAACAAAACGTTCCCCCCTCATTTTCCTTTGAAAAAGGAACAACAACCCCCCCCCCCACATAAATAGAAAATGATTGACGCCCAACGTTTTACTACCCAAAAGGTAGACGCAATGTGCAGCTCAACAATTCATATGCAACACCGATTTAATAGAATTATCGTTTTCTATAAGCAGAGATATACACGGGTTAAAAAAAAAAAAAAAATAGATGTGCTAAACTCTGGATTTCATCTTAAAGACGAAGGCAGAAAATAAAACGCAGGTTTAACAATGAAAGTGCTCCCTCTCAGTTGAACATAAACTGGCAAAAGGGACAATTACCAAGCAACAGAGACGTGTTAAAAAATATTTTCACGTATGCATCAGTAACGTGTCCTCTTGGCTCTGTCAGTGCATTACAAAGTTTTTTTTTTTTTCTTTAATGCTGAAGTGGCTCTGATTTCAGGTGCCTGAACGTGTACCGTATGCAGAACTCTGGAGGAAACCAAAAAAAAAAAAAAAAACAGAAGCCTTCACCTACACATAAATAATAATAATAAAATAAAAGATATTTTCGCTCACAGGCTGAGGGAGGACTTTTATCTTCTATGGTAGAGCAAATATGTGCAACATGGTGCATTTTCCACCACAGCTATTATGAGGCATGTTTTTTAAAAGTAAGAACAAGAGACAAAAAGCAGCTGTACAAAATAAATCTGTCCAATCGTACAAATATACAACTATTTACACACGACTACCGGACCGGAAGGCTCAACCTTGTCTACGGGATAGTTTGGATGGGGGTACAAAATTCTCTATGCCACACTTCACAAACAGCAGTTATGGACGCAAAGTACAAAAACAAGGCCCAAACTGTATAAAATAGAAGCTTAATTTAAGTCATTAAATACTGTACATGTCACATGTGGTTTCTGAGCTACAGCAGGTGACCGCGGCGCCGCTCTGCAAACGCAGTAAACTCAAACATCGCTTCGAAAGGGGAACGAGAAAAAACAAAAACAAAAAAAAACATTTTAACAATTGCACTGCTAAATTTTTTACTTTAGCTTTGATAGTTTTTGAAGCAGTGGAGCAACCCAGACGCCAAAGAAAAGATGGTGCGCGGTCCAGAGTGTTGGTAAAGCAGAAGGTGTACGGATGTAGTGGTGACGCTGCTGCCGTGTGGACGGAGACATCCTCAGAGGAGCGAGGAAACAAACTTCATAGTAAACGTGTTTGGCTAGGCGGGAGGAATGCTGCGCGGTTCACAGCTAGCATGAAGTCCTGAGCCCAGGTTAAGTGGTTTCGGGTCTACAAAGCAGGTAATGTAAACATTTCAGTGTTTTTTTTGTCCTTTTTAAATATTCCTCTTGCCGAGCTTTCTTATTTTACAGAAGTACTCCGACTTGTCTCCTCGTGTGGCCGCCGGTACCGTGAAAAAAAAGAAAATAAATAAATCCAGAGTTTGACCTGTTGACTCGCCCGTGTCCGGTATCCTTCAAGCTCCGGCCGTGAGCTGGTTACTTCTGCTCAGCACCAGCAGGATTAAAGTCAAGACCCCCAGAGCCCCCAGTTTCCTCAGGAGGGCCATGCTGTCTTTGGGGATGACCACCTGAGCCAGGTCGTTGGTGATGAGCGAAATCTCATGAGCCACGCAAACGAAGATGAAGGTGCTGACCATGATGTTGAGCGTAGGGTTCCCTGGGATCAGGACCAGGATTCCTTTGGTGTCTGCTGCCAGCCAGATGTGGTACTGGCATATGAACAGCTGGGGGCGACAGAGTCAAAGCACAGCTTTAGGAAGTTGCTGCGTCCTCGCCGCCATCGCACACGGTTAAGCTCCGACAAATAGTTAATATAGTTTGTTACATAGTCCAGCTCTACTTAAACGCAATTTTGAACAGCATTAAAAGGTTAATTTAAGTTCAAAACGTGAGACACAAGAGAATATATTAAGCATTTTCGGTCATTTTACTAATTATGGCAAACAAATGAAACCCCAAAATTGAGTTTCTCATAAAATTTGCTTTGTGCAAGACAATAAAAGGCTTTAATGTCTAATGTAATGTCATGGTGCCTCTTCCTTTTCTCTTATATAAAGCGCTTAAAAACTGACTGATGTTACAGCTGACGCTATCACAGGGTTCTGCATACCTAGAACCAGAACCAAACAAGGAGAAGCAGCATTTAGTTCCAACGCTCCACTTATCTGGAACAAACTTCCAGAAAATTGTAGAAGTGCGTAAAGCCTGAGTTCTTTTAAATCAAGATTAAAAACACATTTGTTTAGGATTGCCTTTGACTGTTCTAGTTAAACTGCTTTACTGAAACATCATTAGTCCAACTGTTTTTAATGTTCTATTTTGTTTCTGCATTTTATTCCTACTTGCTATTATTCTGTTTTATTTTCCTATATTTTCATCATGTAAAGCACTTTGCATTGTCTCTGTACTGAATTGTGCTATATAAATAAATTTGCCTTGCCTTACTAACTGGACAGCTGTCCTGCAGACAGTCAACGTCCTTCACATGGAGGGTAAGCCTCAACATGTTACTGCTAAAGAAGCTGGAGGTTCATATTCATGTAGTCATGGAAAGTTGAGTGGAAGGAAAATGTTTTGAGGAAGATTCACAAGCCATTAGAGCCAGCAGAACTAACAGTCCAGATGAGCTGAGGGCTCCTATTAAAGGAACCTGGACTTCCTCAGTATCTCGACAGGCTGAATGCATATAGTGTACAGCGTGCATGTTTTAGTAGGCAGACATCTCTGCATGAAAAATAGTTTTGAATTTTTTAAATATTCTGAGAAACAATTTTGAGTTTTCATCAGTCGTCAGCCACAACCTTCAAAGTAAGCAGATAAAATGCTTGAAAAACATCACTGAGCCTTAACAATCTATATCAGATTCACATTTTTATATTCAATTACTGCAACTACTCAGATACATGTCAACTATTTGAGAATCATGAATCGATTTTTATGCCTTATTGTTTTTAATACAAGTATTACATAATTCCAGATTACTACATTTGCAGTGCAGACGGGGCCGTCTTACCTCCAGGGAGATCTTTCCGAACCAAGAGAAGAATGAGCTGTACACGGAGCGCGCATAGCCAGGAATGTTCCGGATAAGAATGAAGGCCAAAATCTGTCAACACAAGCAGGAAAACCAGAAAAACAACCCGGGTGAGTTAGAAGATTGGTATCGTGAGATGCTCCAAGAGGCAAATTAAAGAAGTTTAATCAGGTATAGTAACAACTTTCACCGTTGGCGTGAACATCACTCCATGAATCCATTTACTTTATCATTTAAACTGGCCTTTTTCTTTACAGACTTCAACATGTAAATACATTCACCATATTTTTTTCTAATAGTAAATTGTTATTTATTTATTTTGGAGTGGCTCAGTGGTGAAGCGGACACAGAAGTGAACCATTTGGCAATAAAGACAATGGGACTGTTTTGCTATTATTCCAGGAAGACTACCTTAAAAGGGTCGATAACCTCTAGTCAACAGCTGGCTGAACCTGTTCTATCAAGCACAGTGGTGGTAATATTATGCTAAGGGTCTGTTTAGCTGTTGCATAGCGGGTCTGAGGTGGGCGATATGAAGAAAATCTAATATCCCAAAATCATTGGGCTATATCACGATGCACGATATATATCACAATATGTTCAAATAACCTTGAATAACAAATGTTTTTAGCCAAATAGTGCCCAAAGTTGCATTGGTATATCTGATATTAACATGTCAATTTTTTTGTTTGAAAAATTGATTGCAAAATAAAAATGAATTTAAAACGTTTCATTTTAGCCATTTTTTTTTAACCACAGCTGCACATAGAAGCTTTTCACAAATTACAATATTGTCACATTAGAGCTCTTTTGTGATCAACGCTGGACCTTTAAAACAGAACATCCCAGTGGCCAAAAGGAACACCAAGGAAAAATCTGACACAAAATTAACCTGAATTAAAAAGGTGCTCTTTTGTGCTTAAGACATAAAAAAACTGTATAATAAAAATGTGACAATCCTAACAACAAAAGCTTGTATTGTGACTAAAAAATGAACGGACCAGTCGCAGCTACATATTCAGAGCATCTCAAAAATATTTACGTTGCTCTTTAGGTGCTGGGAATTTCAAACAAATGTTTTTTTCTGTCATATGGGATTTAGCAAAAGAAGACGCCAGTTTCAACAGATGTACCATACCCTGAAAGGGTTCAAAGCAAGGTTCTGCTGTAATGTTGACGCCCTTTATGGCACTTTAATCTTTATCTACACCGAGCTCCGCTCAGCAGAACCTGGTCATTGTCAGTCAAGCTAACAGCAGCTAGCGTTAGCTTATGTTAGGCTGCCATATGCGTCGCGCTGTTTAGCTTAGCATGTAGCGTTGTTCAGCATTCCGTTGTTCTTGCCAGTCTCGTATCACTGTTACTGGTGTATTTAAAAAATAAATAAAACGTTTAGCCTTGGGTCCCCTGTATATGGATGCATGAGATCACAGAGGCACCGCAGAAACAGTTAATCTGATGCGTTTAACATGATGCGTTCATGGTGAACACTGATGCCGTGTTGGGTTGGGTAAAAAGAGCAATTTATCAAAGTCTACATCAGGAAAATAAAGAGAAACAAGTGAGAGCAAATGTAAAACTTGTACCTGGACCACCGAGATGTAAGGGTGCATCTCGTTGCACTCCGTTTTGGTTTTGCAGTTGCTCGCCCATATCGAGTAAGTCTAGAGAACCGGGGGAAGGAGAGGTTAGGAACATTTCTGAAAAGCATGGACCAACCATGCTTTTTAAAAAAAACACCTACATTCTTCTGGTTAACATTTACTTCTAATAAAACCTTGAGTGAAAAATGACCTGCAATAGCAAATTCACATTAGCTATTACCAAGCATTTTTGAAGCTCTTGCATGTGCTAATTGTAGCAGCTCTTTTCGTAGCGTGAAGGTGCATACTAGCTTAATCGGCATCTGAGAAGCAAACCGGTACAAGGCCTTACTATGAAGGAAACGACGGAGAGGAACAGGAGCAGGTTGGAAATCTTTGCAGGGAAGAGAGCCTCTCCTTTGCCCTCGAACAACACCTGACGCTTCTGCAGCAGCAGGTAGATGAAGGCAAACGCCATGCCGTGAATCACAGCCTGCGAAGCGAAGGGCAACAGCTTAAAAACAATCTCCCCTTTTCAGCAAACAGAAACTGGTTACACATAACGGCAGTGGCCACATTTGACTTACAAATCGGTCCAGCTTCCATCTGAACCACCACTCGTGGATGCTTCCGTCCAGCTCGAAAAGCTTGGAGATGGGCCACACTGACAAGACGCCCTCGAAGAAACTCTGGAGGCATGGAAACAGAACGACAGGTTGACAGAAGGTGGGCAAGATTTCAGACGAGGATCAAACAAAAAGAAAAAAAAAACGCTCGTAAAGCATAATTATATGCGTCGTTCTGCACTAAATGCAACTAAATCCAACACGCACCCATTTATGACTAAAATAACAAAAGAAATCAAAGTGAAATTAAACAGGGCTGAGGCATATGAACCCACCTGTGAGACGGCTAAGACGCAGATAAACAGCAAAAGGCCCAGTAACTTCGCCAGAACTCCGAGATGCCAGATACCGCTGCCTGTCCAGACAACAAACATGTTTTCTTTCAAGGCACTCGTGTCTCTGCATGCGTTATACTGCGCTAAATACAAATACAGTTTTGGTTGAAAAGATTGCACGCCCTGATCATAGACAAGAGTGCCATTCATTTATTTTAATGTATTTGGATAGTACAAACAAACAAATAAATAAATGCAAATGGAGTTTCAAAAACAAGAACTGGGTGCACAAGTCTTTTTGTTAATTGTGGGTTTTTCTTTAACACAGGGTCAGAATTAAACATGCAGGCTTATATTTACATTACACCAGTGATGCTTCTGCAATGCAGTTGCTGGGTGTACGAGGTGCTTTTCTGACAGGAGAATCAGCCTAAACTGGCATCAAAACTGTTAGAAGGTTTTCCTTCCCACTAATGGGTGTTTTTTCTTTCCACTGTCGCTTCATGCTTGCTCAGTATGAGGGATTGCTGCAAAGCCATGGACAATGCAGACGACTCTCCCTGTGGCTCTACGCTTCTCCAGGAGTGAATGCTGCTTGTCGGGAGTTTGAAGCAATCAACTGGTTACCTTATATAGGAAATTTTTGACCAATCTGAATAATATGATTGATTTTGACTTTGTAAAGTGCCTCGAGATGACATGTTTCATGAATTGGCGCTATATAAATAAAATTGAATTGAATTAGAATTGATCAAAGAAGCTAACGTTAAGCCTCTGGTGCGACCCCGATGGGTGACCGGCTCATCGGAAGGTCAAAAACAAAATCCTTTTTTTCCCCCCGATCAGTAAAAGCGCCACATTTAAGATCCACCGAGGAGAGCCGACAAAATTTTCCTGTGTAGGAAGAATCCTCAAGGTTGTCAATTGGTAAAAAGTCACAGGAAGCACACGGGTGTTGAAGAAGCCATTTGAAAGGAACCCACTTTCTGCAACATCTCGAAACATTGCAGTGTTTGAACGATCAATCAGTCTGAGAGGGCAGGTAACAGGAAGGCTGAATGGACTACAGCTCCTTTATCCTTTTGAGCTTTCAAACTCTGTCAAGGAATACGCATGACTAAACGTCTCTAGAGTGGACGAAGCAAGCTAACATTAAGCTTCTGGGATAGCTTGATCTCAAGCCTCTTAAACATTTATAGACGTGCACGGTCCTTGTCAGAAAACCCGACTAATTCAAATAGACACCACTTATCAAAAATGGTCAATTATCCAAGCCAGGATTACTGTAGAGACTCGATGGCTGCAAAAAGTCTGCAGCCTGCTGACGAGCGTTTAACCGAGTATTAGTGGGGATGAATGCATATTTGAGTTTGTAATTATAGTTTTGACATTGTGTAGAGAAATATCTGCAATAAATTAAAACTAGCACACCAGGTTTGATTTTTAAAAGTCATTGATGCCGTTTGTTGAATCAATGCACCGTGAAAAGAAAAGAAGAAATGGTTCAAACTCTACTATAATTCAGTAAATGAAATATATGCATGTATGTAACGTTTCAATAGAAATGCATTTTTTTTTTTATTCTAGGTTATTATAAAGCCAGTGACAATGATAATCTCATATTTAACACCTACTGTTGGTCCTCTTTTGGAGGATCTGAGGCCACATGGCCATGGTGGCGTAGATGATGACAAACCAGAACGTCACCAGGGGGACAAAGTAATAGAACTGGTACGGTCTGTCCATGACAATACAAAGCACCACCACAAGGAAGTTCAGCCGGAACAACACCTGTCAACGTGTATTAAAAAAAAAACAAAACACACACACACAGGCATTCAAGTTCAGCTGCTTTGTAGTTTAACATGACAGTAAGTCAGGGATGCCTAAAAAAAAAGTTAAAGAATAACTGAGTGCAACCTTACCTGACACACTCTATAAAGTCCAAAGTCTCCTTTGAGCCAGAAAAAGGAAAAGTGTCCATAACCAGTCTGAAAGAGGTATGCAGCCACCAACACCCGCACATGCATGTACACAGGAACAAACTACAAGACAAACAAACAATTTGGTGGATTAAATGTCAGCGCCTGCACGCTCCAGCCAGAACTCCTGCTTCGGCATGTGGAGAGAACATGCTTAGGGACTCACGGCACTGGCTCCAGAGATGTGATAGATAAGGATGACGAGCTGCATCCAGCCTTTCCATTCGTCTGTTTGCTCTCTGTTGAGTAACTTAGCCTGTGATCCCCAAAGAAGAAAAAAATAAATAAATGGATGAGTACACAAGACAGAAAAATAATGAAATAAAGAACTAGATCTGTGAATCAGACCTAAAACTAAACCTGGAAGGAGAGGGGTGGAACGTCACAAGCCCAGCTCAAGAATCTTAATTGTCCCTTAAGGGCAATAGATTTCAAAGCAACGGTTAAAAAACAAACAGGTGCTAAAAAACCCAGAGCTAGTGAGAACCTTAGCCTCCGCATCTGGTAAGCGCCCTACCGCACTGCAAAAACTGATCTAAAAATAAGTAAAATGTTCTTAAAGTTAGTGTATTTATCCTTGATTTGAGTAGGTAAATAAGATTATCCGCCAACGGAATAAGTATTTTGACCCCTAAAATAAGATAATTAGATATCCTGCACTTGAAATAAGATAATGGAGATGAGTTGTTCCTGTTTTAAGTGCAAAAATCTTATTCCATTGGCAAATCATCTTATTTACCTGCTCAAATCAAGGACAAATACACTAATTTTAAAGAACATTTTACTTATTTCTAGTTCCGTTTTTGCAGTGCGCCGGGCCACGCAGAGTGGGAACATGCAGGCCGAGGTTAAGGCAGGCTCTGCTGTGCCACGGCTAATGTTTGCAGAGCCAAAAACAAGCCGTGTGTTCAAAGCAAAACCAGAATACACTCCCAAGATTCTTCAAGACCGGTTTGGTAGCACACACCGCCGTGAGCCTAGCATCCGCTTGGTTGGTCGCAAATTGCTAAAGGGCAACGGCGGCGGCTTGACAGGAAATGCACGGAAGTATCTGCCGTTGACCTTAATCTGAGGATCTTCGGTTTGATCGGTCCCGACTAGTGACGAGCTGGCCGCTAACTCAAAAACCCAATTCTGTTACGACCAGAGAAAACACCTTATTAGGTGCAAAACGGTGAAGTCGACACAACTATTGTTGCTACTGCGGGAAGACAAGTTGAGCTCAGCCATTTTCAGTATCAGCGAGGTGTTTACACATGAGGACAAAGGAGTCACATTTTAAACCCTCTCTGTGGATCATTCAGGCAGAGAGAGAGAGAGAGAGAGAAAAAACAAGGCATCCAGCAGATAACAGGAAGACTAAACGGAGTAAACCAAAGCTGTGCTTCTTTAAACTTCTGAGCTTTTAACCTCAGTCATGAACCCTACTGCGTGTGGAAGCGCCTGCAGCCTTTTAGAAGCCAATGTCAAGCAATGGCCGCACAATGCAAGCGCTGGAAATTTACACCAAATGCTGCAAAGTACGCTCCACAGCTACACGTTTCTGCACAGAGAAGAACCTTCGCCACATGGAAAGAGCACCTTGGCCTTCCTACTGAGATACTTTTGGAAGGATGTACTTTTCCTGCTCATTCCTTGCCAAACGGGTGCAGATACGCGTCTGAAATCGCAACTCCAACCTAATTTAGGCACAACGTACCGTAAATACTCGCCTTGAGTTATGCGTCTGGTGTAAAATATTCAATGTCAACATTGTACAGATTTTGTCCTCGTCTTGAAAACGTCAAACCCTGCATTACAGCAACTGATCTTTCATCTACGTTTCCCTCTGACAGGATCTAGAGGCCAGAGAAGGAACCTTCTGGACGTTTGAATGGACGTGCATTTATCTGTGGGTTCTCGGTCCAGGAGTTCACAAGTTAATGGGAAAATCAAACATGTGGAATGTATGTCATCAAAATCAAAAAAAAAAAAAAAAATGCTTGTTATGTACCCCCCCTCCCCCTTTTTGATCATAGAAAATCAAAAGACCGGGAGCGACCAGCTTCGCCTCACCTCCTTGCTGTTCTCGCTGTAAAACACCCCCAGCACCAGTATATAGATGAGAGGGATGAAGAACGTTGAGTGCGTGTAGAACTTCTGCTCCTTCATGAACACGTCTGCTCGGTCGCACAGGTAGAAGTACAACATGATGATGCCCATCCTGCAGAGGGCCTGGAAAGGAGCCTTGGGTCCGAGGGGGGCGGCCGCAGCGGCGGGCTTCTTCTCCTCGAGGCTCTCCACGTCGGTGGGGACGGGTCGGCGATGCCGGTTGTAGCCGAGGACATGGAGGACCGCGTAGACGACGGCTGCGCCCAGGAACAGACAGGCCGACAGTTTCTGGAACAGGTTTGGGGGGGGCATCGCCTGGCAGCAGGAGCCGTCGATGGGCCTCAGTACCTTGTTGCACAGCGAGTTCATGAGAACCATGGCTCCCTGGAAGGACGGTTTTACACAACGAGAGAGTAAATGCGAGAAATACGCAAGGATAAATACAAATAACAAAACAAAGAAAATCTTGCTTACCACATTCCTGGTGCTTTCTGGCAGGTGTAAACCATCGTCTGAGTTTACGATGGTCTCCAGAGCCGCCTGACGGGCCGCTGCCAGCAGCTTGACCCGAGACCGCCCACTGCCGCGAAGCACCTCCATCGCTGCTTCGTTGTACAGGTCAAGCTGATGGTTGGTGATCATCTTCCTGCTCTCACTCAACATCTCCTCATTAACCGGATCTGTAAAACAAAAGCATTGGTGGTATATGGAGCTGCACCATGCCAAACCAACACAATGCGACCGATGCAGACATCAGTGACGGTAGGCGGGACGCTGAATCCTCCCCTCGATAGTCAGCAATGCTATCTGTTGTGGGAAATGATGATAACCCATTCCCCAGTTTCTTATTGAATAAAGGAAACGGTGAACTGATCAAGTTCCAGCACTCTACTGACAATCAGAGATCGAAAGTAATCGCACCCAAGGCCCAGCTGCAGCTTCAGCAGCTATTTACATATCGCAATATCATAGTATTAGAGCAGCCAAATCAGGCAGCTCTGGTACTTTGTCACGCAAGGAGTGGTGGGAAACGTTTTTAATGGAGTGAACAGAAGCATTAAATGTTTTTTTTAATGTAAAATCTTGACAGAAAGGCCTCCCGGGAGATGCCCCGGTCTTCAAAACTACCACAGAGCCTATTTTAAAGCCAGATTTTCCATTTTTAAGTACCACATTGAATCCGACCCACTTGCCAACTTTGGAACCACTAGATCGAGCTCCACTAATAAAAAATAAAATTTAATTTACTATTCTAGTCAGCAGTGAAGTTCTGTTAAAATAGGACTTGACTGCTCATGGACTTCAGGTCCTATTTAAGCCTTGAAAACATCAGCTAATCAGTGACCAACAAGTCTCACAAGGTTTAGGGACCTTTCCTTGAAAATTCAGACCCAGATTCCAACTTACACTCCAGTTTTATCGATGCAAGGCTCCTTTACCCATGATAATAAGGCACAGACATTTGTGTATTCCAAAGGATGGGTTTGCAAATAGATTTGCACACTTGACTATAACCAAATTGCAGTTCCATGAAGTAGACATTTGACCTTGTTTGACAACTGACCGGTTTCTTCTCTAACCCCCAGTCGGTTGAGGCAGATGACCGTTCATACTGAGCCCGGTTCTGGTTCTGCTGAAGGTTTTTCTTTCCGTTAATGGGGAATTCTTCTTTCCACTGTCGCTTCATGCTTGCTCAGTATGAGGGATTGCTGCAAAGCCATGTACAATGCAGACGGCCCTCTCTGTAGCTCTACGCTTCTCCAGGAGTGAATGCTGCTTGTTGGGACTTTGATGCAATCAACTGGTTCCCTTGTATAGTAAATTTTTGACCAATCTGTATAATCTGATTGAATTAGACTTTGTAAAGTGCCTTGAGATGACATGTTTCATGAATTGGCACTATATAAATAAAATTGAATTGAATTGAATTTCTGCAGAAGCACAATATATTAATGTGCAGCCGGTTTTTGCATCTCCAATGTGTGCATTACTGCTGACCAACAACGGATTCAGGGACTTGGAAACACTCGCTGCCAATATAGATCTTTGTGGCACAAAGCTCAGGGAAAGTTGTAGGGATATTCTAATGAAGGATAGCAAAGAGCATATTGAAAAAAATATGCTTTCATCACAATATTCTACAGTAACATAGCAGTTTCATGTTATCCTTCCACATACAGTCATAGTCAATAAATTTGAATATTATCAAAATGTCAATTTGTTTCAATAACCCAATTAACTAAGGTAAACACATTATATAGATTAATTACTCACATACTAATGTTTTAAAGCCCTTCTGTGAATAATTATATTTTTTTGCTTACATATGATGAAAACACAACATTTAAGATTAGAATGTTACATCAAACCGATAAAGAAATACATTTTTTATACAGAAATGTGAACTTAATGAAAAGTATGTATAATACTTGCTTAAATGTTGTTTTCAAAAGGTACTTTTAATCTGACAAATAAGCCTTATTGGAACTCATATTCTAATTTATTGAATATGACTGTACACATGCTGATTGTTTTATTAAAACCTGTTAAATGTACTTAATAACTATCTAAATCACAATCTGGTGTGAATATTCTTTGTTGTCTTGTTTAAAAATAGACAAAAATAGACATTTTGCATGATAAGAAATTAAATAAAACCTTGATTAGGAATCCTGGGAATTAGGAATCTCTAAATAAATGGTTTTAAATAATATATATGGTTTCTTACACAAGTAGAAACCAAAAGAATAAACAGAAACACTAGAAATGCTAAGGAATGTTATACCAAAAGGTCACCCTTATGGTAATTGCATTTCATAAGAATCTACATGAGAGATTTATTGCTGCAGTGAAGTCAGCATGCACTAATACCTGACCAGACTGACTGACATGAAAGATAAGCATCATAATTTTTCCAGATGGGTAATCTTCTTGGAGCTAAGCTCACCTTGCAGGACCCAGTAGACCTCCGCATGCTCAGCCAGTCTATCCAGAAGCCCAGCAATGGCTGTCAGGTTGACTTTGTACTGCTGCAGGGCTTGGCTGCTGGCGCTGTGCAACTTGATGGACCACTTTGGTAAGTGAAGAAACAAGTGGGATTAACACACTTAGCCAACACCTTCTTGCTTTGTGCAGTACATGATGTGCAATTTTTGACAAGCGTTCTTATAGACGGCTTACTGTTGCTGCTCCGATGATGACTACATCTGGCGTCGCTGAAGCTTCCTGCAACATAAAAGGTGAAGAATTTTGACAGGTTAACATAAAAAAATAAAAAATAATAATATTTTCTGCTTTGTCAACAATGCTATGGCATTTGCAATTGCAGAGCCAGCTATGACTCCAAAGAGTATTAAGGTGGTAAACCAGTTTGGCAAGAAAGAAAAAAAAATTTCAGACACATCAAGGTTTTTAAATTGATCTTATGAGCTAGACAAAGACAAAGTAGCACATAGGTTTGATATGTTTTTTTATTTTATTTTATAAATATAAGCCTGAAAAGTGTGGCAGGCATTGGTATTCAGCTCCCCTAATTCAATTTGGAGAACCATCCTATTGTTACAGTAGTAGCTGCAAGTCTTTACCAGCCTGAAACTTCAGCCAAGTTTTTGCTGCAAAATGACTCCAGCTCAGACTTGATGGTGACATAAAGATGTTCCTAATGTAAGTTTGATTTGGTTCATATGTTTTATGCATTGTTTTCTTTAAATTAGAGTCTCTGAGTATTTTTACTCCCACCCAATGAGTCAGGTCTTCACATATTGGGGGCTCGTCCGGGATGTTCAGTGTGTAAACTTATGTAAACTTTTTGAGGGTGGAACCCTGTTTTTATGAAGCGGATTATGATGACCTATTTTTGTCAGGGCCTGTTTCTTTTTGCTTTATCCTTGCTGTTTGCATGTCCTCATAAGTTGTGGCTATCAGCCTGACTGGGAGCACTTTAAAGCTGACTGAAGACTGCCACGGCACACTCTCTTCCAACCAGAGATGGAGTGAGGCTGCCAACCCTGGTTCATACCAGCACATCCGGAACAATCAACTATGCTCCTTATGTTAATTTTAGTTTATAAATTATATAGATCATCTTCTTTAAATTTATGTCTCAGTGGGTTTTTCTCTCAGCCAGTGAGCCGGATCATGACAATGAAGAGTGACTATGAACACATGATTTAAGGTCTTGCCAAAGATGTGTGCTATAGGTCTGAGTTTTGGCTGGACTATTTGATAGTTGTATATGTGTTGATCTATATAACTCCACTATAGACCTGGCTCTATTAGTGTTGTTGTCTCCTGGAAAATTGACAGCCCCAGTCTTGAGTGCTTTGCTTCTCTAGCTTTTTCTTTCCTGCCTGGTATTTAGCGTTGTTTGACTTCTCACCACTTCTAACCAGCTTCCTTGCCCTCGATGAAGAAAAATGTTCTAGAATGATCTGCCACCACCTTGTTTCCCCTTGAGGGTGGGGTTTTCAAGATCCATAGAATTAGTTTTTTTTTTTGTTCAGCCTCACGATGTTGCACGGCTTACCTTGTGTCTGTCTATCACATAAACTCTGGACAAAATACATCACAGTTTGTGGTTGTAATAAGTGCTGAACCTTTATAATACACAGCACAGTAGTAAAATAGGTGTAAAGATTGTGTGATAGATTTAAAACTGACTTAAATACCACCATGTGCAGCAACATCAGCATTCAGATATGACACAGCATGGTGTTTTAATGACATGCAACCTATGACACGGCATGGCTTCGCATGACATGTGATGAATGTTGAGAAAGAATTGCACCGATATCAAGACAGGGAGACAAAAATATCCACTTTGAGGATAGAAATGTTGTCAAAGAAACCCTCAATTGGTATTATAAATAGAACTTAATGCTGAGTGAATGCTCACATGTGTCCATGACATCAAGCGTTCCTTCATCGAGTCGTTTGCCTCTGGATACCAAAGAAAGTCCTGCAAATAAAAAACAGGAAGTGCATTACCTTTACTTTTATCAACGCTTCTTGTTTACTGAGAAAGGATGATGGCGCGTCGACACAAAGCTCACCACATTAAGAGAGGACTTCTCATCTTGAAAGAAGATGTCCTCATGCTGCAGGCGTTACATGAAAGCAGACAGACAGAAGGTCCATTTACTACCCCTCCTAAATAGCTTTTTGTGGTTCTGAACAAAACTAGTGTGTCACTTAGCTACGCTGTGTGCCTCAGCTGCAGATATGACTGAAAGTTAAATGGTTTTACATTTTAGCAGCAAATGGCTTGACTTTGTAGGACATGGCACATGTTCAGAATCAGCAAACTGATTTTTACCTTTAATTAAGAGTCTGAGGTCTAATTTTAGGGCTTTAGATCTAAATGACCAAAATACATTCCCTGTGGGCGGGGACTCAGGAACTTGTTCGGCTAAACCGGAATGCATAGATTGTGAAGAATAGCCACAAAGCGTGAAACATGCTGCTCCCTGCGATCATACCTTATTTCCCTCCTCAGTCCGCTCTGGGTCGACAATTTTCACAAAGGAATAAAAGAGCTGCCTGATGCGTGAGTCACCGGTAAAGACCACCCGTTTCTTGGAAAGGCATGTTTTGGCTTCACTGCAAGACAAAAATACCAGTGAGGAGTGCTAACAACCAGGAGATATGCAGAATACTGACACACTTGGTGGATTACTAGATTTAACTTAAATTACTGTAAGTGGCAAAACTGTGTGAAGGTTTCAAGAACAGAAATTAAATCTGAAAGATCAGACGCTAATGCTTTGACAATGAGGCGTGACTCGGCACCCGGTTTTATTTAAAGAACTTTTATCAAAGTCTGATCTATTCAACATGTTTAAAGCAGCTCAACCTGTATGAAGAAAAATAAGTAAACTAAATAAAACATCAGAGGCTACAAAAACACAAAGTTAAACAGCTTGGACATCTCACTGCATTACATCATACCTGTAATCCTAACGTGAAATAAATTGTTGGTAGCATCATCTTTAGATTTGGACCAGAACATCTAGTCATACGAATGAAATCTAGAGTAAAACTATAGAGACGGAGCTGCAAGAAAACTAGTCAAGTTTAATTTGACCAAGTCTAAAGATAAATAAAAGGTAAAGCGTTTTTTGTTTTTAACAAAAATTACAAGAAGGATTTGCAAGAGAGAAAAGAGGTACTTTTTCTTTGGTCACTTTGCAAGAATCATTAGAAATATACTAGAAATATATTTAATTTTCTGCAATATTGATCAGCAAGATACTGACACCAGATAGTCAAAGCAAAGGTTCACACACACATTGGAACATTTCTTTACTTTGTCTTTCGTTCATCCTCTTACCTTTGAAAATCTAAGAACTACGCCAACATTTCTACTGAATTCACTAATCTAAAGCACCTCTACCCACCCTTTCAGCTTTCCCTTGAATCATATCACCCATCCACCCCTGGAAAACACCCGCAGCTCAGTCCCGAACACAGTGGAGAACAGCCGTTTGGTGTGACTCACATGCTTTTGTATTTGTGCATCATACAGCCATAAGGCTGCCATACATTCTCCCCCAAGTAGCGTCCTCTGGACAGCAGCCATTCACACGAGTCTCCGCCTGGAGGCAGACACAGAAAACCAGCCAGTAAATACCAACAACAAACAACCTTTTCTTTTTTTTAAAATCATGTTTCTTTCTATTCTGACTTGAATAAAAACAATTGTGCCGAACTTAACCTGACAGTTCATTCGTCACAGTGCTGATACAGTACAACAAACAGTTCAGGTTTTTTTTTTTTTTTGGGGGGGGCATGACAAAACGAAGCCATGGGGCAATTTGGCTCCAGGGCAATTTACTCCAGCTATTCATTTGTGTGCAAAGTGAATGCAGCCATCTGCAACAGTAGCCCAGTGGAAGCAGCTGCTCAGTGTACACAAACGAATGCCTCCCTGGACTGGTAGCAATTTCCATCTATAAAACATTTAATTTGTTTTACACCATCATGATACTTTCAGCTTTTTGTACAATCCCCCCCCACCCAAAAAAAATCTTTGAAATAAAAACAAAAATAAACCCTTTCAATAAGGTTGTTTTCCAATATTTATTTGCAAAAAAATACAGAAATGAAACATGTTTTTAGATATTGTTTCAGTAGTCACCTGCCTAACAAAACTGATTAATATAAAATCAACCTGACACCATAATAATAAATTATTATTATCATCATGTAGTTTATTTTCTGTGGAAATGCATCTCCAAGACACCTAGTTTTCCAACTAGAAGGAAAAAGCAGGGAAAGAACACTTTTTTTAGCCATTTTTTAAATAGTTAGCTGCTTTTTACTAACCAAATTGATTAGATTTAAAAAATGACATTGTTATTATTAGTATTACTATATTATTATGTAGTTTATTTCCTGTAGAAATGGATATCCAGTAATTTTAGTACATTTAGGGGCTGTCTGTCTGGTTTTGTTTCACAAACTAGAGGGAAAAGGCAGAGAAAAAACAAATTTATAGCCATTTCTTTTTTTAAAAACAGTCACCTGCTTTTAACTAGCCAAATTCATTATATAAAAAATACACTATTGTTGTTGTTGTTATTATGTAGTTCATCTGCTGTGGAAATGCATCTCCAGAACACTACATTAGTAATGATGGTCCATTTAGGGGCTGCCTCTTAGCTTTTCTATGAGCTTTAGGACTCTTTCCCCAGCGACACCAAACCCAACGAGCAGGTCAGCAGCTAACACAGCTGGCATCGGCTTCATTAGTCTGGCCTTTGCTCCGTGAATATTTAAACTTTTAAGACTATTAACAGCAGCTAGTCAACAGCTACACAGGGTGTTAGCATCCTCTCTAGCTAGCCACCAGAACAGACGCCTACGCTTCCCGCTGCTAGCCTCGCCCTGGTTAGTCTAAGCCGGCATTACGAGCATTTTTCTGCCATTCCCCCCCGGGTCTGTCTGTTCGGCTTTCAAGACGCAAACGCTGCGCTGCACCGGCCAGCTCCCAGACCCGAGCGGTGAGCGGCGGCTAGCCGCTGTTAGCATGTGGCTTCGGCGCCGGGGGGGGCATCCCGCGGTCAGCGCCGCTCCGCTTACCTCCGTAATACCGCAAAGCCGTGTGGAAGAGGAGCAGCACAAGAACCGCCGCCAGCGAGATCAGTTTGGCGTTTCTGACGGTGAAATGTTGGTTTATTTCGCGTTTGCCCAGGCTATAGGCCAGGACCGCCATCTTTGCTCCTCCATGACAACAGGCAGCTGTGTAGTCCAGCAGCAGCAGCAGCGCAGCACCACCTGTCCGCCTCGGCTCTTGCGGCACTGCCTCCTCCTCGGGCTCCATCACCGCCGCAGCAGATGCCGCTGTGTGTGTGGATAGTCACACACCTAATGGTCGACTTTTCACCCACTTTAGTGTTTGCAAAGCGCCTTTTTCACCTTGGGGGTCGAGAGAAGTTTTTTAAAATGCAGTTTTTGTAAAACTCCAAGGAGTTTGTCCGAAGTTGCGCGTCTCCCCTCTTTCGGGGACAATGGCGTTTATAATACGGCGAGTGGCATTTTAAAAAAAAGTCCAAACTAGACAGACCGGATTGTCTTGAACTGTGTACAATAGAGATCTGCTTACATTCTCACTACATTTTAAAGGTTTAAAAACTCAGGGTGGAGCTGGCGCAACTCTAAAACCTGCTGTGTTCGTGACCAACGAAACATTCTCGTTATTATCAGTGGAACCGGCTGTTCCAGTTTTTAAAAAAATGCTATAATTTTGGTATTATATCCTCTTGTCTGTGAGAAATCACGTACTGGGGCAAAGTCCAAAACAAAAACAGGAGAGGGGGATTCTGGGTAAAATTATGTACCCTTTAAACTGACATGGGATGCAGGCATGAGATGATTATCCAAACATCAATATATTGTATTTAGTTTGTATGTAATAGGCCAGCACAAAGTAGTGAAAGCGAAGGAAAATAATTGTTTTGTGGTTCTTTTTTTTTCCTCATAAAAATATGAGAAATTCTTGTGACAAAGCAATCTCTAGCTCAGGGGTCACCAACCTTTTTGAAAGTGAGAGCTACTTTATCGGTACTGTGTCATAAGAAGGGCTGCCAGTACTGTACTTTGAACTGAAATGTCAGAGTTAATAGTAACTTTATGTAGAATAAAAACTTTTTTAATGCTTTTTAAGATATTGTCATATTAAAAACTATGTAAGTACAACTGTGGTACAAAAGGAAAAGCAACAGAATAAAATAACGTTTCTGACGCAGCTCACTGGTGAGTTTTGCTATTTTTAGAACAGGCTCGTGGCGGGCACCACATTTGGACCTTGGGGGGCTACCTGGTGCACATGGGCACCACCTTGGTGACCCCTGCTCTAGCTGCTTTGCACATCTACAGACAGACATTATTATCATTATTATTATTTTGAATAGCTTAAACTCGATTGGCTGTAGTGCCTTTGGAATAACCAGTTTTCAAGTGTTGCCGCAGATTCTCGATTTAGATAAATGTCTAAGCTTTTCCAGGGCATTTTAACATATGCTTTGGTCCAAATCCTGAAAAAATGTAAGCCGACCCAGTCCAAAAATCCTTTAAATCCTTTCAGAAATTACCTGCTCCATCCTTCTCACCAAATTCCCTCTTTCTGCTGAATCACACCATGATTCTGCCACCACCATATTTCCCTTGAGTACTTTACAAGTTCCTGTGTGCTTTCAAACAGTGAAGCGCTTATACCTTTAGCAAACACACGTCGCACTGATCACACCACTACATTGTTGTATGCTCACCACACCCTCGCTGCTGGAGGAAGGGCTAAAAAGCAACGCAGATAGATGGATACCAGCCGTTTGCCCATTCATAGGCCTGATCGCCTCTTTATCAGTTTCTCAGGCCATGAGAGAGATTCTACGATTCATTATCAGCTGCGAGCACCCAAACGGACGAGAGGACAACAAGGGCTAGTAGAACATTGCTTAAAATAACCCAGTCATATCTCAGAGATTGAGTGTTAGATTGAGGGCTTTGATCGTTCTAAGATTAATATTCTTTGATCTTTACCAGGGGTGTTCAATGGCAGTCCTCATGGGTCGGTGCCGAGCGTTTGTTTTTGTTATCGTTGGACTGATTTGAGTTTGATCTGTGCTTAATTGGTCGGAATGTGCAGACCTTCAGTACGTACTGAGGCATTTGTATCAGACGTGTTGGAACAGAAACAAATCTAAAACATACAGGACACCTTCCCCTCAAGGTCTTGGAGTTGGACAACCCTTATCCATCTGTTGAGAAAGTAAAGTCTTGCAGAAGCACAGAGTGCTCATTCAGAACATAGTGGAGGTTAAACCAGTAAAACGGGAGCGTGTCGAGGAATGTTGTTACTACAGAGACATTCTGTTTTCATGAAGGTTGAGATAGCTAAAACTCAGAAAGAGGGAAAGGAGCAGCTGTAAATGACAGAAGCAGACAAAGACAAGATAAGACGGTCCTGACCAGAGACCAGAGGAGAGGGGGGGGCAACCAACACTGCAGGATGTGGTCAGGCTCCAGTACTGCACACATCACAGGGCATAGATTATCCCACAGAAATACTAGATAACATTGCGTAAGAGATAACTTAGAATGTTCTTCGCTCCAGGCCCCAGCTGTTGGTGGGAGTGAGGAAGATCCATGTATCGATACATGTACTATTCAACTATTTTAATACATTTTGATTAACTTTGAATTCTGTCTCTGTGATTTATTAATGTCAATATGTGTCCTTAATTTACAGAATAAAGAACACAGTTAGGTGGTTATTTGTCCTAACACATCCAAACCATTCCATTGTACTGTAGATCTGGCTGTAAGTATAGGTTTGTTGTCCTGCTAGGAGGTGAACCTCCGACCCTGTCTCAAATCTTCGGCAGTCTCTAACAGGTCTCGTATTTAGCTTCATCCATCTGTCCATCAGCTCTTATTAGCTTTGCTGTCCTTGGTGAAGAAAATAATCCCCTCTGCATGATGCTGCCACCATAAATTTAATCCTGTGGTTTAGAGCTGTTTATATCTGCGTCTCCTCCAGAGTTACGATGAGCCTCTTTGCCGATTCTCCAATCACAGTTAGTTATTCTATACTAATTCCATTTCAGATGATAAACTGGACAGCGCTCAGTTAAATGTTCAAACCTTGGGATGTTGTTTTATACCCTAACCCTACTTGTGACCTATCCACAACTATAGCTTTTGTATTTTTATAAAGGATTATAAAAACACACATCCTTTTCCAGAGGGCTGCATGCTGTAGTAGTTGTTATCACTTAAAGCCTCCAGCAGGTATGCACAATTTTGGTCCATCATGTAATATCCCAGCAAAATACTCTCAGGGTTGTGGCCGTAATGGGACAAATGTAAATCAAAGTTGAAAGCATACGCATACTTTTGCAAGGCACTGTTTTTGTTATGGGCTGCACAGTCTTTGTCAGCCCACATGCTGTCTAGAATACTGGAGCCAGGCCCATCTGAACCAGAGCTTAGAAGCTTACATAAAAGAAAAAAAAGGGAGAAATAGTTATCCTGATAGTATCCAAATGTGCTCACTGCTGGGTGCGGACAATTGCTTGTGCATCTGGAGAGGCTGTCTGACCAAACTGCAGCAAGGTGAGCTTAGCTCCAAGCAGAATATCTGTTTCCAAGAAAGGTATGATGGCAGTCTGTGACATTTAGAAACCAGAAAGCAAGAACATTATTTTTAGCAACATTTGTACACGTGGTAAGTCATAGGGCTTTGAAGAAAAAAATGGTAAGAAATCCATTAAAATGTAAAACTATAGCCTATAGAAGACAAGAAATAAATGATAACATTCGGATTAAAACGAGTCCCGATTTAAAGGAGCCATTAGTCTCTGAACATTCACATTTTCAGGGAGTTTGTTCCAGAGCTATGTTGCCTCTCACCCAATGACTCCTGGAGCTAGGCCAACCCGCCTACAGCCCTGTATGTTATCGATAGCCACTGTAGCTGTCGTCACGACAGACGCGGATCGGTTTCTCTTTAACTGGCATTTATTTTGTCTTTTCTTTCATGTCGTTCAACATGACACTCCATTTACGCCCTTTATGATGGTCATACTTTCATGCCATGAGAACTGTACAGACACAAATATATAAATCAGCTCAAACAAACAGTGCCCAAGTACAAATAAGAGCAAAATGCTGTGCTGCATAAGTATAAACAAATGCATCACTAAAAGAAATAATAATAATACCTTATTAGCCGCTTGTCATGAAGAGAGGTTCTTAACACGCTTGTATCAGGCTTTGCAATCCAGTTTCATAGTGCAGCATCGATTAATTTACTCTAGTGGTACACAAGTACGAACATTGGTTCCTGGCTGAAACATACCAGCGCCAATAAAACAAACTTATAAATACATTATGAAATTAACCCGTGTTTTATCTTATAACACGCACATGAGTTTACTCATTAAAAGTTTTTATCTAAACTATTTAACAACATAAATTATGAATGATTCATTTTAACATGAATTCAACAGCACTTACAGCCACAGTGGGGCAAAGGATAACTATCTGGATGGATGGTTCCAGAGCTGAGAGGCACTGACACTTAGCGCTATTCGTCTTGTTTCGTTCTGGTCCTGGGAAGACAGAGTAAACAAATCTCTAAAGACCCGATGGGTCTGGACGGTTCATATCTTACCCTACTTTTACTCAGTGGGGATTTAATTACTTAAATTATATGATTTGTTTTCCCGATGTTGGTTAGGAATCTGGAAGCAAAGGTTTGAATTAACTATAGCAACCTGATTGATTTTAACAGAAATCAAAACATTCATCATTACAACAGTGTAGCCTTTTGAAAATAAAATTAGGAGCTTCTTTTTTGTGTCCAGTTTTGACAGAAAATGATAAATTTTAGTAAGCTTTGAAGATGGTCAGTAAGCTGATTCAGTAATAATTGTGAGTCTGTTAAATTTCAATAACTACAACTAAGTTTCTAGCATGTGTAGTTTTAGCTTTGTTTTACTCTGCTCTGGGCTTCTTCTTTTTTTCTCGATGCTAGCGTTGGCTTCATTCCTCGATGGAGGATCATCACAGAGAGGCTGCTGTCCAGAGAAATGGACTGATAATGTGTGAGGTTATCATGTGCAACAATGAATCTTGGTTTTCCACTGCCACAGATGATGACCATGGTGGACGCTAAAGGGATTGTAACGATCCTGTCAGTGTGGGGAAGTGACGCATCAGGTTTACTCCTGGCAAAAAGTTGAGGGATCACAGGCTATGATTTCAGGTTACTTGTTGTGATTTTTAGGATCTTGATGGCACAGCACTACTTCAGTGACATCCTACTGTGGTGGTTATTCAATTCACCCCATGAAATCTCCAGGCACTTTACAAAGTCAAATTAAATCAAATCATACAGATTGGTCAAAAAGTTTCCTATCTAAGGAACCCCAGCAGACTGCATTGAGTCTTGACAAGCAGCTTTCACTCATGAAACAGCGTAGAGCCACAGTGGACAGTCGTCTGCATTGTTGTTGGCTTTGCAGCAATCCCTCATACTGAGCATCCATTAAGTGACAATGGAGAGGTTAAAGTCCCCTTTAACAGGGAGAAAAAACCTCCATCAGAACCAGGCTCAGTATGAATGGTCATCTGCCTTCACCGACTGGGGGTTAGAGAAGACAGAGCATTAGATATAGGTCTGTAATTTATTGAGCCATCTTGATCAAGAGATGGTTTCCCGAGTAAAGTTTTAATAACAGCTACTTTAAAAGCCTGTGATACGTATCCATTTACTAAAGATAGATTAATCATAAAATTGGGGCATCAATTAAAGGGAATACTTCCTTGAATAACTTGGTTGGGATTGGGTCTAATTGGGTCTAACATACAAGTAGAAGGTTTAATTGGGTCTAACATACAAGTAGAAGGTTTAGATGAAGCTAAAATTTTAGATAGCCTAGAAAGCTCTTCTGTGTCTAAATCGTTCAAACATTGATCAAGTTTTAATGATTCCTTCAGTGCTGCATCACTGAGGACAAGGTAATCGTGTTTGGGAAGATGCCAATTATTTTGTTTTTGATAAAATTAATCGTATTTATTGTGCTCTATTAATGATGAAAAATATGATGCTCTAATTCTGCGAAGAGTCTTTTTATACAACAGGAGACTGTTTTTCCAGATTAGGTAGGATTCCTCTTGGTGTGTAGAGCATAATTTATTCTCCAATTTTCTAACATTGTGCTTCAAAGAACACAGCTCTAAATGAAACCAGGGAGCCAGCTTCCTGTGAATAATCACCTTCTTTTTCAAGAGGGCTACATTGTCTAATGCAAAACGCAACGAAGAAGTGACACCATCAAGAAAAGCATCAATTTGTGACGGGGAAAAAATAACATTGCTGCCATCTGCTAGGCATTTCTATGATACTGAGGAAATTAAAAGGGGGACAGACTCTTTAAAGTTTGATACAGCATTATCTGATAAAGATCTACTATAATGAAACCCTCTTTTGGGGGTGGAGAACTCAGTTAAACGGAACTCAAAGGTTATTAAAAAATTGTCAAACAGGACAGGATTGTGAGAAAATACTGTTAATTCTTCACAATCAATGCCATATGTCAGCACAAGGTCCAAAGTATGAAAGCAAGAGTGCATCAGTTTATGCACATTTTGAGCAAAACCAATTGAGTCTAAGATAGTTTTAAAAGCTACATTAAGGTTATCACATTCAGTGTCAACATGAGTGTTAAAATATCCCACTATAATATCCTTGTCAGTGTTTAACACTAAATCAGATAAGAAGTCTGAGAACTGATCCAAAAACTGAGAGTAAGGGCCTGGTGGACTATGCAAAACAACAAAGAGAAGAGGTTTTATTGCTTTGCAGTTTGGATGAGGGAAACTACTGTTTAAATTTTCAAAAGAATTGTAGTTATTAATTGGCCTGGGACTAATTAATAAATCAGACTGAAAGATGGTTGCTACTCCTCTTCCTCATCCTGTAGTTTTGGGAATGTGGAAATTTAAATAATTAGATGGAGTTGACTATTTTAGACTATTGTAGTCTTGCAGCCAGGTTTCTATGAGACAAAATAAATCTGATTATCAGAAATCAATTCATTAACTAACAAAAGTATTTGTTTGGAGGGTGAGACCCCAAATTTAATAAACCAAATTGAATTGTTTTATTTATTTTTTTTGGTCCAAGTTGAATTATATTGATTTTTATGAGGTATTTATGATTTGCTCCTTTTAGATCCGTTTTTAATTTGTTCAGTTTTGGCAGTGGGAAAGACACCGTCTCAATAGGGTAATGTGTGGGTAACAGTGCAGGAGCTGCAGAGAGGTGTGTTAAACTACGGCTCTGCTTCTTTGCCTAGACCCTCGGTTGTCAGCATTTTGAAGAACTAATCAATCTCACCAGATTCCTAGAAAGAAGAGCTGCACCATGCAAAGTGGGATGGATGCCATCTCTCCGGATCAGACCAGGTTTTCCCCAGAAGATTTGCCAGTTGTTAATGTAGCCCACAACGTTTTCAGCACACCACCTAGACAACCAGTGGTTGAATGATGACATGCGGCTAGACATGTCATCACTGGTCAGATCAGGGAGGGGACCAGAGAAAATTATGGAGTGCAACATTGTTTTAGCAAACTTACACACTGACGCAACATTAAATTTAGTGACCTCTGATTGGAGTAACTGGGTGTCATTACCGCCGGCGGGAATAACAATTTTACTGTATTTACGCTTATCCTTATCCAGCAGTTTCAGGTAGGATTTGATGTCGCCCATATTGGCCCCTGGCAGGCATTTGACTGTGGTCCCTGGTGTCTATAATGCCAAGTTTTTGACTATGGCGGTGCCAATTACCAGAGTCAGCGTCTTAGCGGGTGTGTCGCTGAGTGACAGTGTTGTAGTACTCGAGTCCGAGACTCGAACTCGAGTCCGAGTCATTAGCTAAATTTAGAGACTCGTGACTTGACTTGGACTTGAGCACTGATGACTCGAACTTGGACTCGGACTCCTACATTCAGATCATTCTGACTCGGAAATTGAGAAAAAGACTCGACTTTTTATATATCATTAGGCTATAATTTTAATATGTCATTAGAATATTATTTGGTGTATGATTTTAATATCTAAATGCCGTACCGCGCACGTGACGTCACCATCTCATGAGCAACGCCCCTTGCCGCTAAGGTTGGGCAAACAGTGTGAGAGTGCTCGTAGCAACCAGCCATTACGCATGCAACAGATACGATATGATCGACTTTTCCGCTGTTAAACTTTCACAAGAGGATGTCCAGGCGCCCATTTTACTGGTAGAACTGTGGAACAACATACCAGCGTTCAGCTCAAACGATGGATTGAGTGTCGAGGGATCGGAAAGACGGGCCGAGTTGATAGGAAGGTAAGTCGTTGTTTTTCTCCTGCTCGGCATTCATGCCGTCCTCGGCCGTTTTTTTTTTCTGTTTGTAGTCACCGTCCAGGAATCGGTATAAATTTTCCGGCCCGCCGAACGATTTAGTCCGGTCCGGTGGCCAAATGCATTATCATTATCCAACGGCTGTATCTCCTCACTGCATCGACCTGCATCGATTTGTTGTGAGTCATGGGGGAACGCTGCCGAACGCGTTTGTGGGAATCGCCCGGTGGACGGGCGAGGGAAATGCGTAACAGCATCTGCGGTGGGGGGCGGCCGGCGGTGAGCGAACACCGCCCGCCGGCCGGAGCCACGGCGGTGGCCAATAGGCCGGAGCGCGCTTGGCTGCGAGGGCCGATCGACGCCGCTTGCGGCTTTAACATCCATCATATGCGGCCTATCAGCGTACCTCGAGTCGCTGTTGCGCGTTCCATAACAACAATGTTTAAAAACCATGGTTAGGAGACGTCTTAGACTTGGAAAAAGCAGTAGTTTTACCGAGTAAAACCAAGGGTAACTACAGCGAAAGAGTTATTAGTGCAATGGAATGTTACTGCTTCATGTCATACATCACACGTCAATAGTGACTCGACTCGGACTTGACTCGGATGAGTAATGGACTCGACTCGGACTCGACTCTGATTTTTTTTTTAATGACTTGGACTTGACTCGGACTTGAACACTGGTGACTCGAACCTGGACTCGGACTCGAGGCATAGTGACTTGACTACAACACTGCTGAGTGAGCAGCTTGCCACACTGCCGGTTGTGTTTTTTGTGATGTTTTTCTGTAACACTCTGTTAACCAGAGAATTGCAGGTTGTGTTACTCGTTTGGTAATTTGCCGTGACACTCTGTTTGAACCTGAGTGACCGTGGGAAGACACCTCGTACACTCCCTCGCTATGATCCACTATCATCTATGAGCTCGGACGATCTTCTTGGAGCTCTTTTAAAGGTGTGGTTGGCACGTCCCCAGATGGAGGCTGAGGAAAAAGCCCAGGACAGAAAAGTTCAGCTTGAAATCAGGAGGCTGGAAATGGCAGAGAAAGCTATACAGCTGCGCAAATTTGAGCTGGAGGCCCAGACTCGTGCGCCCCCTGCCTCTGTCACACCAGGTTCTACCTCCATGTCTGCTATCCCATTCAAAATTTGTAAGTGTATTTCTGTAGTACCTCCTTTCAGACTCATCCTTTGCAGCATTTGAGCATTGCTGGTGCATTGCAATGGCCTAGAGAAACCTGGCCTCGTTTATTGCAATGCAAAGTTTTGTGATAAAGCATAAGAGGGCTTGGCAGCTTTGTTTTAGAGCAGCTTGCCACACTGCTGGGTGCGTTTTGTTCAGTGGCGGCTGGCCCACAGGGGGCGCTCGGCGCTGCCCTCCCTAGATGTGAAGAGGAAAAGTCAATATATATATATAGATTTTAAAAGTAATCTTAATGTCAGTTTTTACTTAATAGTACGTGGCTACATGTAATAAGAATTATTAAAACACTTCTACTAATTAACTCTATCAATTGACTCTCATTTAACAGTGCATTTCCACCAACAGAACGTATCATTTCTCTTCTTCTACACTTGTGGGGCTGTCACTCAAGGAGCCCTACAAGTGTAGCGAAATAACCAATCGTAAACTGTTGCTAGGGAAGATTTATAAAATTTGGCCAATCAGCATCGCCAAAATGAATGGGTTTGGGGCTCCTGGAGTCATAGCCCTAGCTGCACAGTGATAGGTGCACTTCACACGTGACGTCATGAGCTACATCCGCGCTTACATCCGGGTCACGGTGGTCGGCAAAAACAGTACTGTTTTTGATTACCAGCGTGAACAAACGGATGAATTAGAGCGTACTTTTAGTTTATTTTTGAAATCTAAACAATGCCTACGACTTGTTGTGCTCCTGGTTGCACACAGAGAGGCATTCCAAATCGTCGGATGTACGTTTCTTTCGTTTACCGAAGGACTAAGAAAGAAGAAAGAAATGGATAATTTCAATGAAAAGGATGCAGGCAGACAATCCCAATGGACTGTGGGAGCCATCATACCATGACAGAATTTGCAGTCTACACTTCATCTCCGGTAAATACAACTTAATTTTGCACTAGTCATTGTTCTACTTAAATCATTATATAAGTAAAAAATTAGGATATATATTTAAGTCAAGACGTAAACGTTTGTTTCGTAATAATATACGTACATGTACAATGTATGCAAACCCTCTGGCATGAGTCTGTGAAAAGGATTAATAAGACAAAACCACCAAAATAATCCTTTGTGAACAATGTTTTTTTATTAATTAAATGCTTATTGTGGAATCGTAGTAATTTTCCGACTTTTAATTTAAATGCATGTACTGGGTTAGGCAGGGAAATCTATTGGCCAGCCCCACCAAGATTTTTTTTCACCAGCCGCCACTGGTTTTGTGTGTTGTGATGTTTTTGCTGTAACACTCTGTTAACCAGATAATGGCAGGTTGTGTCACTCGTTTGGTGTTTTGCCGTGACACTCTGTTTGAACCTGACATTGCTGGTTGTGTTACTCGTCTTTTGTTTTCCGTAACACTCGATTAATCAGACAACATCAGGTTGTGTCACTCGTATGGTGTTTTGCCGTGGCACTCGGTTTAAACCTGGTCATTTCTGGTTGTGTTACTTGTTTCCTGTTTTCCGTAACACTCGATTTAACCTGACAATGGCAGGATGTGTCACTAGTTTGCTGCCTTGCTGTGACACTCTGTTTGATCCTGACCTTTGCTGGTTGTGTTACTCGTTTTGTGTGTGATTAATGTATTTACACAATTTGTTTTTGTAATTTAAGGCGGGGAGTGTTACGGCCCCTGGCCTCTGGAAGCTGTGCAGGCTTCATCGTTATGCAAATTCAGCTGTGTTAGAACGCCTACCTGATTGGCTGCAGAGGAGCTGCAACCTCATTGGACCAGCAGAGGACTGCCCCACCAATCAGACTGCTGATGAGACCCACCTGCACCAGTATAAAAGACTCCAGAACTCATTCCTCCTTTGGGAACAGCTAGTAGGAAGTGGTTTTTGTTAAGCTGTCCCCCCACCTTTTGTGGTTTCAATCGTTTTGGGCCCATTTTTAATTAGTTGTGCTTCCTAGTTTGATTAAACACATAGTAATTTAATTTACACTGAGCACTGTTAAGATTATCAGACCTTTATTTTGTGTTAAACTGGGTTGTGTTGTTTTGTGTTTGTTAAAACCCATTCTTTTTGTAATAAATCACCTTTTTATTATACTCATTTCTCTAGACACATTTTTATGTTGCTGCCCCTGAACCCCTAGACCTTGGGGGCGTAATAGTGCCTCTGTCACATTAAGGTTCTCCCACGTTGAGTGAAGTGCGCTAGTCTTTCTCCGGTAGAACTTGTATGAGGTCAGCCAGTGCTAATCAGACAGACATTAAGGCCCAGACACAATAGGTTTGGGTAGACTGATTTGCAGAACCAGTTTTAGATTATTTCAACACCGAATTAAGCAAGTGATTGCATAATTGATGTAATTATACATTAGGAAAAAAGCTACAATGAATTCAAACGTCTACTTTTAATTCTCATCAAAGTACATTGAATAATTGTCCATACCTATGATCAGTGTATCTAAACTCCTGACTACAACTTTCCATAATATGCAGTCAAACCAATGACCATCTGGTGAAAAAGGTGCACTAAGATAATTCAAAACATACTGGCAAGAAAAGCTAAACTAATGCTGTTATATTTTTTGCTTAAGATCTTTTTTTGGAAAAAAAAAACAGAGTACCTTCAAAGTAAAAATAATTGAAATGTTTTCTTTCCTTTTTTAGAGGCAGTATAGAAATAAATAGATCTATTCTGGGGAAAAAGGTTTCACCGCAGTCTGCGGGCGCCTTTGGAACAAAGCAGGAAATACTGGCTTTTACCACTAACTCTACAGATATAAGTCAACAGTTGTAAAAACCCACGTCACAACTGTCAACACTAATCCCCACATGGTTGACAGGCCAAAGCAAAATAAGGCTGTCACAATGCAATCTGCCAGTCAGGATTCCTACAGTTACTCTGCACAGGTGTGGCTTTTCTGTCGCCATTAATTGCCATAGAGACTGCACATTGCAAATTCAGCAGGGTGGCACATCCTTTTGGATCGGGATGTAAGGGTTAAGTCAACAGTACAGTGTCAATAGTATGCAGAGAGATATATCTATGCCTCACTGCCATCTCAGCAATTTTTGAAATTTGCCTTGACATGCTTCCATCTACTGGTTGTATTTGGTTTTGCAGATGACTTGAACAACTGAACAAGAAAAAACTGAACAAGAAAAAAACATATTTGAAAGTGATGAGTAGCAGCGTTTACATATTCATCATTCACTACTTTTCATGCATCTTTTCTCTATACCTACTGTATTGTTTAATGTGCAGAAGCCTTTTCCAGCAGTCTTTGGAAGGACTATGACAATAACCTCCTACAACCCCCCCCCCCATTATTTACTTTCAAATTAAACAATATATGCTTTTTGAGCCTGAAAACAATTTTGCTCCGGGCCAGCTGCAATTTCTGCCATTTGCCGGCAGTACCGCCTAACTACCAGAAAACAAGATGGCGACAACTGATGCGGCTACTTCAAGAGCCAGTAGACCGTTCTTCAATGCCTCGCAGTAAATCTGATGATCTCGGACTTTTTCCTCTTTCTTTTTGCACCACCTCTGGATGTTGCTGACTTGATTGGTTCCATTGCTTCTCCTTGTTTACTCATTGTGCGCATGCGCAGTATTGTACCTCCGGTCACGCGGTCTTGTTTTGATATATGTACGCTAAAGCATCTTGTTTAGGAACAAATAGAGGAAAAACAAAGTATAAAGCACATAAAAAATATATTAAGTCGACGGGGCATGATAATTTAATCGAAAAACCTCTACTGCCGTAAAAATTTGCAAAGTCATAGTACGTGACTAGTCCCCTTTAACAAGTCTCCTGTCCATCAAAAGGGTCCATAAATATCTGTCCCCAGTGCTTCTAAGTCAATTTAACATCAAATTAAAACGTTTACTATGCCGGATCACATAAAGAACCTAACGACTATAGTCATGCATCAATGCAAGTTAAGCCTTGATCCAAACTCAGAAATTTATTTGGATGCAAAAGCTGTTTTATGCAAGAAATAAAGCAACATTGGAGGATGCATATTTACAAGAAACAATGCACATTACAAATCACACAATGACATGGAGAGTGTAAACAGAAGTTTACTATACATTAAAGTTGGATGTTCTGCTGAGAGGAAACATTTAAAGGGGGGGAGGTGATTCATGACGGCGTTCGGCTTCCACAATAGGAAGATGTTTAAGTCAATGCTGATGCTGACACATAAATCATCAGCAAAACTAAGACCAGATGACACAATAGAAAAATAAAAATACAGTGACACACCTTCAATGATGCCATTAAAACATAAAAGTCACTGCATGGTTTGTGGGTTTCGGAACATTGGACATGCTTTATTTCAGAACTTTTCACAATTTATTTAAACATCTCACATATACAAAATAGGTACAATAGACTTTGTGGTGTCATTGTTTGAGCGAGAGAGAGAGGCCGCCTGAAAACCATTTGGGACTGGAGGAAAATGTGCTATCAAAATGAACACTGAGAGATGATCTGGGAGAGTAAAAAATAAAAGCCTGAAAAAAACATTGAGGGACAAAAAAAAAAAGCCAGAAAGTGAAAAATAAAAAAAGACAGAAAACAGACATTAGGGTTTGGGAACATTCCACCTGCTTAAAGTGGGGGAGTATCAGCGGGATTAAGGTAAGACTCCTCATCGGTCAATACAAAGTAATACAGTAAAAAGTGGTTTTATTCCACAGCTGCATTTTAGCACCATAGTACTGAGCACCTTCCAAGCAGGACAAAGCTTGAAGCATTAGAAGTCTTAACATCGCGGTTGTGGACTCAGGTTTTTGTCAATACTATTTTCTTTGAGTACAGGCATGAGGTAGTTCAAACCTTTTTTGTTCTTGGAAATTGTGGTTTTAAACCTCCTCTTTGGAAGATATACAAAGACCACAAAAAGTGATGCGTACTTTCAGCATTTTTATTACACTTCTTTGATTTTTTACAAAAAAAGATGCCATGATGTCCCACAACAAGGTGTTTTCCCGCGTCCCTTTGGGTTCGGCTGTATTAATTTGCATTGCACAAAATCTCCGTTCAGTCCGTTTAGTCCTCTCCGATAGTAGCCCATCTTAAGCAAGTGGATGTGCAGAGAGAAGTCAGCATTCAGTACAAAAAAAAAAAAACACAGAAGAAGGGCAGAGATTTCTTTTTCTTTTTTTTTTTCGTTCTTTCTCTCGTTTTTTTGGTGTTAATTTATCATGAGTCTATTTATTTGAAACAGACTGGGCCAATGTCCAAACCAAACTCCTGATCAGGTCCACCAATGTCCAAAGGTGCAATGTCGAGGATGGGGAGGCGTGTTGGTTTATTTGTTCTGTACTCAATTACTGTCTTGCTCCACTCACCAGTGTGTCTCTGCAAGAGGCAAAGGAGGAAAAATGGAGATTAGACACTGGGAAATGGTTGGGCTCATTGCCTACAAAACACTTAAAAAAGCCAAAAACTGTACTTACAGTGCAGCCATCCTCCAGCACGGAGAAGGTGAAGCGGCTGTTGCCCTCGGCCCTGAGCTCCACGTCGTTGGAGCCTTGGAGCACCACGGCCTTCTTCAGGTTGCCGCTCTTACCGTCCATGTAGGCAATGCTGTTCTTGCAGTGGTAGGTAATGTTCTGGCTAGCCTGGTTGGAAAGCAGGCGCATGAAAGCCAGCTGGGTGGCCATGCTCTGTGTGCTGATGGTCTCGTCGTTGTAGGTAAACTGCAGGACAGAACCAACCAGAATAGTCAGGATTTCAAAGAACAGACGAATTAAGGCAGGCGTTTTTTCCCGCTCTCATTTGACCGCATCCAACTCGCACCTCTGTACCGCCGTTGATGGTCTCTCCGAACCACACGGGCTTCTTGTTCTCTGTGCTTCTGTACCAGTTCTTGCGGGCGATGCTCTCAGGGCGGGCGTGGATGCAGGTCTCGCGGGTGGTAAAGTCGCAGAAGACCTTGATGGCGTCGTTGATGCAGCCCTGGTTGGGGTCAATCCAGTAGAATCCTGAGGAGAACGAGGTGAGAGGGAATCAGTCAAATGTTTTGGGTTTAGAGGAGGGTGCCAAGCTAACAAAAAAATGCATCCTCCTAAATCAGGGTGCGTAAGCTGCTTACCGCTGCTCCAGTCGGGGTGGCTGAGCTTGATGTCGCGGCAGGTGCGGGCAGGGTTCTTTCTGGATCCCTCGGGGGTAAGCAGGTTGTCAATCTGAGTGTTGAGAGACTTGATGGTGGCGTCGACTTCATAGTCCTTGGCTCTGAGAGCTGGCTGATCAGCTCTGTACTCATCGTATCCGGAGACATCGTATCCGCCACCAGCAGGGCCGGGAGGTCCAGGCAGACCAGGAGATCCAGGAGGACCCTATAGTAGACATGGCAGTTGATCAATAGGCTGTAAGCAATATCTACTGGCTCTTCTGCTGAGGACATAGCACGCAAGGTATTGAAATAATAAAGTCAAACTTACAACTGGTCCAACATATCCAGGAGGTCCACGGGAACCAGGAGAACCCATAGGACCATGTGTGCCAGATCTACCATCTTTACCAGGGGGTCCATTAGGTCCAGAAGGCCCCTAAAGAAGAGACGATCCTCTGTTTGTACTAGTTCATAAATGATGTACACCAAACAATGAACAGTAAATGGCATCTGGTAACGGGAAACATCGCGGCATTAGATTTGTCTAGAAAGTCAGAGCTCTGTTCTGGGAATTAAGCCAAAAGCCCAGATGAGCTCCTTCGAGCTGCAAGCAGGAAAATCTGTTGGATTTGCTGATTGTTGTGATGCTAAATTCTAATAGTAGTACATGCTAATAATGTATTTCTCTAAAGTGCCATAGATACAAACAGATACAAATAAAGGCTGTACAGCACCATCCGTTTAATGAAATCAAACCGGTCAGATATGCTGCAACTTGTATTTGTAATTAATATGCACAATGGCCATATTTGATATCTAACTTGGGGGTTCTCTGAGACTTTCCCAGTTAAAATTTAAAATTCTGGGGGACATCATTCCTGCACTTCTGACTGAGGAGTTGGAAAAGTAGATTTCTTGGTACAAAAAAAAAAGCCGCATCATTACTTCTGATAACTTCTAACTCGGTTTCGTGTAAGGCGGTGGCTTCCCTTCAACCTGTAGAAGAAATAAAAAATGGGTTCTGTTTGAGCATTAAACTCACTCTTGGTCCAGCATGTCCAGAAGGTCCAGCAGGTCCGTTCTCACCAGGAGGTCCCTGCAGGAAAAGTTAAATCACAGATTAGGAACTTTTCTGCAGGCCACCCAGCTTGCAAAATGCATGCCAGAGTCTGGCTATGTGTTTGCCATGTCAGCGGTGGGGCCGCATATTCAAATCTGGTTCGATTGTTGTTCGCAAACACTCACAGAAGGTCCAGGCATTCCCTGGAGACCAGGATGTCCACGAAGACCCTTCATGCCTCTGTCTCCCTTCTCTCCAGCAACTCCCTTCTCACCACGGGGTCCGGAAGGTCCCTGCAGAACACAATCGTCACACAATGGCACGCACGTGTGTTTTTTATCGGTAGAACCACATTTTTTGGTATATCTATTGTACTTACAGGGGCGCCTCTTGCTCCAGCGGGCCCAGCGGCTCCAGAGGGACCTTGTGGGCCCTAATGGGGACACAAGATATGAGTGAAACGAGCCGATGCGTCTAACGGTAAATCGTTTGGACAGATGAAGAAGAACACTAATTACAGCCTCTCCACGGTTTCCAGGTCTGCCGGCGGCTCCGGCTGGTCCAGCGGGTCCGGGAGGACCAGCGAGTCCCAAGGCACCAGGAGATCCAGGCTCACCACGTTCTCCCTGAGCACGACAAACAAGGGACAATGAAGCAGAGAGCATGCTAGGTTGTCTCTCTGCAAAACAAACATGTTTGAAGACATCCTCAGGACTTTACCTTGAATCCGGAGGCACCGGGACGTCCAGGGGGTCCATCGTTACCAGGGCTACCCTGTTTTGGACAAAGAGTTGATATGAAGGCAAGTTAAACATATTTTTATTAAGTGTTGTGAGACATATACTGAACTTTATATTGTTAAAGTGAGTGATATTGTGCTAATCAATTTTGTGCCAGTTCCCTCCATGTATATATTGATAGTGTTTCACAATATAATAACCAAAGGTAACGATAATAAAAATATAATTTTTTTTCATCAGTGTTGGAAACGGATTTATATACCAGGTCCAACCTAAAATGTTGACTCAGTATGTAAAGTGAATAAACACAATCATGTAGCCGGTGCTTTAGTATCTTTTTGCCATGCAATAGCAACAGTTATGCAACAATATGCATCTGCAAACCGACTTGGAGTAATCCTAAAAGAACAGGTTGCATGGATGGGTCGCATTACAGGGATATTGCCAATATTTCACCTCTGTTGGTGTCTCCTTTAGAGCCAAAAGTGACCAAAAAATTTTCATCCACTCTCCTATACCTTCCTTTCTTGGAGCTACATAATGGCATCAAATAAATGCAAAGAGAGGGACCTGCTGGTAGGTTTTGATGCACAGAGCATCAATCATTCAGTAGTTTGTGATCCTTGTATTGATTATCTTAACCACATGGGGTCAGTGTCTATGTTTTAGCCCTGATTTGTGCTTGGTAAGTCACAGGCTAGTGGGAAAATCCCTTATTTTGACCTATATGCAACATATTTCCATAATTGACTTGTGGAAACAATATGTAGGTTGAAATGATTTTGTATGAAGGGATAGTAGAAAAGGAATAGTCAGGTTTTCTGAAATATTCCACAAATGTTTTGTTTACCCTGGAATCTGCATAATTGGACATTTTAAGACCTTTATATAAATTCTTTAAGTAAAAGTGGTCAAAGCAACTGTCACAAACCTTGAATCATACTTTTAAAAGCTGAAATGAACTTTCTAAAATGTCTGATTCAGAATATTCCTGGTGGCTGCCGTGACTGAGAAGAGACTACGGCTCAGTTGTGCATCTTAAGTTCATGCCGTCGAAATTCTTTTTGTTCTTTTAACGGAGAGCTTATCTGTCACTGGCTCGGTCCGGTCCAATGACCCAAACCCCACATTTATAAAGTTTTCTACAGATTACACACAAATGCCAGGTAGGGTTAAATATATTTTCCTAAAATCCTGGAATCATTTGAAGAGTTTTCCCACTTTAAAACGATATGAGCCTTGTGCTTTCTGATTACTTTTAATCAAAGCTCATTATTTGGGAAACCGAATGGTTCATTATGTTCCTAAAAAAACAACAACGTTAACATCAGCCGTTTGTTCCTGGCTCTCGGATGCGTATCGCTCCAATTTAATCAACACTGAGCTAAAGGTACCCCAATAGAGAGGATTTGTACTCTCAAACCACAGGAAACCTCAGTTATTGATGAACGAATGAATCTGTCTAACAGTACGCAGGCCTAATGTTACTGATGAGTTTGCCTCCATTGTTATGTCCATTGCTCAAATGATGGAGGGAATATGAATACATTTCTGCTTCGTAGGGGAGTAACAATACATGGACCCACATCGATATATCCATCAAAATGAAAATATCAATCCATATCGCCATTTTTAGGATGCACCTTTATTATGAAATTCGCAAAGGAATGAAACTAAAATGAACAGTGTGTTATTATTATTATTATTATTTATTATTAAAAATGTTGTGAGTTAATATCAATGTAAATAATAGCGCTAAATGGGCAGTTGATGTCGCATTATATCGATCGCACCGACTGGAAATCATAACAGGATTTGTGATATCAGCAAATATCATCTTCCAAACAAGTCGATATAACATCGTATCATGATTATGCTGGTGATTTACACCCCTATAATGCTTTGCTCTTGTTCCCACAATAACATAACAATAAAAAAACGGGACTGGTGAGCTCCATCGACCTGTTGTTGTTTTTTAGCTGTAAGGAACCAGATTCAGCTCCACACCACTTGCTGTTCCCTTTTGACCCTCTTTCTGTTTTTACTTTAGTTTGCTTGTTCTACGTAAGACGAGTCTACACTGGTCGAGATAATATGTTGATTTTTATTTTATGCACATATATTAGATAATTATTGAAATAACCACATGGTAAGATGTTGCACCTGCGAGTAAAACAAAGGGGTCCTTCGTACGTTTTGAACCAGATCTCACTAAATAGCTGTCTAACTTTCTGGGGTAGGTGTTACCTCGCGTCCAGCCTCTCCTGGTGGTCCGTTCATACCAGGCATGCCGATGTTTCCAGCGGGGCCACGGGCTCCACTGGGACCAGGGGGTCCCGTTCTACCAGGCTCTCCCTGTAAGTTTGTAGAAGAGAAAATATGGTGAACCGGGACCAAAGTGCACGTAGCATTAGCATTTTATGTGTGAGTGCTACGATGGCATTATACAAAGTCATTTGGGTGGGGAATCTTGGCGGTAGGTTGGACTTACCGCAGGACCAGGACCGCCAGGTACACCAATAGCTCCTCTCATACCAGGCAGACCAACGAATCCCACAGGTCCAATTAGTCCAGAGGGTCCAGGATTACCAGCCAGTCCCTAAAGACAGGCACAAACACTCGTGTTTTATTCCTGTGACGGTTTGAGGTGATGTGCGCGGACGTTTTGTTAAACTCTGCACAACTGCGTTAAAACTTACAGCGGGGCCAGGCTCTCCAGAGGGTCCCTTATCTCCAGGGGCGCCGGGTGGTCCAACCATTCCCTGCTCACCAGAGGGACCAGCAGGGCCAGGGTCACCACGGAGACCGCGAGGTCCGTCTTTGCCAGCGCCGCCAGTGGGGCCGGGAGGTCCCACAATACCCTGGGAGGGAAGGAGCGAGGGTCATGATGTTGGATCTGAGTGCGCGTTCATGAAGAATTGCAAAATCGTAAAACGGGTACTCACAGCAGGGCCAGGAGTACCAACTCTGCCAGCGGCACCAGGCAGACCAGTCAGACCCTGAGCAAAAACACACACACAGGTTAGACCGGGGTCAGGAACAAAGTGTAACAGGTGTGTTTGCTCGCATCTATATCCTTTATACCAAAACCCTGAACAAAATGCAACATATTAAAAAAAGGGTCTTAATGAATAAGCGTCTTTAAGCTTTATGGATTTTTATGGAAGAGTTTAGCAGATTCTGCTGCTTGTCACTAGATCCCAGTTATAAATGCGGTGGTATGCCATGAAACAGTGACGACAGAAAGCATTTGTGTGGCAGGTGCATGTAAAACAAGTGATGCGTTATTTGAGATTTTGCTCGAATAATACTCACAGGAGGGCCAGTCTCTCCACGAGCACCAGGGGGTCCAGCGGGGCCAGAAGGACCCTAAATAGCAGGGGAAAAAAAAAAAATCTCCTTCATTCCATACCCTGTGGCACAATTTAAACTGCAGTGGTGAACTAAACCCAAACAATAAAAAGCGATGGTGTGTGTCTGCCTACAGCAGGTCCAGACTGTCCGGCGGGTCCGGCAGGGCCGGAGGATCCGGGTTCTCCCTTAGCTCCAGCAGGTCCACGCTCTCCTCTGGCTCCGGGCGCACCGTCTTGACCCTGTTGGAGGAACCAATGAGAGCTAAGTGGTTAAGACTTATGCCTGAACCCCAATCACTTTCTGATTTTATTCCATCATGGCATCAGGCTTACAGGGGGTCCACCAAATCCGGGGGCGCCGGCAGGTCCAACCTCCCCACGCTCACCCTGTGGATAAAAAGCACTTGGTCAAAAGGCCTTCCCTAACAGCTTGTTTCATGACGACAGTAGAAGTTAATACTATGTATATAATTTAAAAAAAAAATCAATCTGCAAGTACTCACAGAGGGTCCACGAGGTCCAGCAGGGCCAGAGGGTCCGAAGGAACCGATCTCACCCTAAAAGAGAGAAAAGATCATCTAAGAATTGATCTATCTAATGATTAATCAACTGCATAATCTTTTATATACACTAATTCCAACCAGAAATGCGTCCCTTCCCATTGGATTATAATACGCAATAGCTATACGTATATGTAAAACTGTTACTATAGTGTATACTATTTAGTTGGAAATAATTATAGAAAGGGAAGGAAAGAGGTATTACCTATTGATGTTTTTTTTTATCATAACCACTTACATCTTTTGTGAAATTGTAGCTGGGTTGTTGCCGCAGTTCATAAAATAGCCACTAGATGGCAGCTGTAAGGGTATCGCTTTAAACACGACAGTAATCTATGGGATTAATATGGATTTTACTGCACAGAGAAGTCATAGGTTTGAGAATAAACCGTGGTTGTTTTTTAAAATAAGAAAAAAACATATATATATTTTTTTACTTTGGTTCAGCTTGTTGTAGCTCTGGTTTAAGGAGTCCTTTTTTTGAGAAACAGTGGCTGAAGTCGTTTGTTATATGCATTCATTTTCCTGATGTTTGTTTGTTTGTTTGGTAGGAAGAACCCTGCACTAATCTCATTTGACAAAAGTTGATGCTTATTTTTATTTTGCAACTGATTGAGCAACTGACCTTATCACCGTTGGCTCCAGTGGGTCCAGGAGGACCTTGTGGTCCAGGTAGGCCCTGTTTGGAGATTAGAAGGGATAGTAAGTAAAGCGCATGGGCTACAGTCATCATATTTAGGTGGTGCAGAGCAGGAGAGTGTGACGTACACGAGCACCGTCTCTGCCAGAGTTTCCATCAGGGCCTCGGTGTCCATTCTCTCCCTTCTCTCCCTTGGCTCCTGGAGCACCGCCTACACCACGCTCACCAGGCATGCCACTAGCTCCTTGTTGTCCAGGAGCGCCAGCAGCTCCGGCAGCTCCAGGCTCTCCCTAGCAGCAGAAGACAACATTTTTTTCTTCTGTCTATCTGCTTTGTTTCCGTGCTTCACTTTTTAGTAAATTTTTTTTTTTTTAACAGACTTTTTTTTTCTCCCTTGTGTTACCTTGCCACCATCGGGTCCGGGGGTTCCAGCTGGCCCACGGGGTCCAATTTGTCCCTGAGCCCCAGCAGATCCAGCAGCGCCTGGGTTACCACGCTCTCCCTGCAGAGTTTTCATAGGTACACGTTCTCATTCATGTTTACTTCATCACGGGTCTACTGGTTCTTGAACGTGCATGGGAGAGCCAAGTGATCTCACCTTGCCACCAGCTGGTCCAGCGGCTCCCTGCTCTCCAGGCATACCCTACAGAACAACATCAGTTTGGTCAGATTTGGTTACAATACGCTAACGTGGGAAACTTGGTTTGTGTTCATTAGCTTACTCTTTCTCCAGGCTTGCCAGCCTCACCGACTTGTCCCGCGGGTCCAGGCAGACCCTAAAAACATCAAGTGTTAACACGAGACCCAAAAGTGCCAACAAGAAGCAGGTTGATTGGTTTTGATATTTTTTTTAAAGAAAACAAACATAGAAATTGGCATCTGGCTGGGATACTTCTACAGTCTGTAGAAAGTATCTGATGTGTTTTTTTTTTCAGTCAAATTTGACCCTTCAAGCTGTTTTTCATTAGGAAGACAGCAATGAAGATGTGTCCCTGGGTGTAAGCAGCAGGAATAGTGGTTGAGAAGTGTAAGGTTAAAAGAGGTCCACATAAAACCTCTTCTGGTTTCTATATCTGAAAGCCAGGGTTGGTCAAATTGGCTCAACAAGGCTACCTTTGACAAGGCTGAATTTGGATGGCACAAAGGGCCAATAAAGCCGTATATTCCTTGGATGAAATGAGACCGGGAACGGCCAGCCTTAAACAGCCGATATAAATGCCCATGGACATTCAGTTTTTGCAGGTTTTAAAGCTGTCAGGGATGCTTTTATCTGGGTGTATCGCCTGCAAAAAAAGGCAATCAAGGTAAAGAAGGGACGGTTCAAACCTGGAAGCCAGGAGATCCAGCTGGTCCCTGCTCTCCCTTCTCACCAGGACCGCCCTATGCCAGAAAGGAAGCAAACAATTGGCTGTGTTTAAAATCGGTGCAAAAATCCCACGACACATGGTTCGAATGAAAGGAAATGTACGTAAAGACACCTACAGCCAGTCCCATGGGGCCAGTGGCTCCGTTGTTGCCGTCAGGTCCAGGGGGTCCCTAATGACAGAGGTAGCAACTTAAAACAAGGCAACAACCAGCAACTTGAACAGCAACCACGCAAACGTTTATATTCACTGTAGCATTATATTTTAGGACATACTCTCAGTCCAGTGGGGCCAGTGGGTCCCTTCTCTCCGGCTTTGCCAGGCTCTCCCTGAGAGAAAAGAGGATTTGAACACAAGACGCAGCTGCAACAAATTGCGCGTGAATCACGGCGCTCGGTTTTTCGGATTCTGCACAATGTCCACTCACAGAGGCGCCTTTAGGTCCAGGGAAACCGATGTTTCCGGGCTGGCCTCTAGGTCCAGCGGGGCCGGGAGCTCCAGTGCGGCCATCTTGTCCCGCGGGACCCTGTGAGAAGAGAAAGTGTTGTCTCTGTCCGTCTGAGAAAAGTCTCGCTTTGGGCCGCGAGACCAGCAGCAAAACCCCAAAGATGGTAACATCCAGGTTTACTCACAGAAGGTCCCTCCTTTCCTGGGGGTCCGGAGCTTCCGGGGCTTCCTGGGAGACCCTTTAGGAAACAAACGTGGACAGGTTATCAAGATGTACTATCATCGATCTCCCTTGTGGATACTCTAACCTCCAACCCAATTTTACGTCCACCGTCTCGACCTCACCACTCTAAGATGGAAAAACCGGTAAGAGGACTCACTCTGAGACCGGCGGGGCCAGGCTCGCCAGCACGACCAGCATCTCCAGGGGGTCCACGAGGTCCAGCAGAGCCAGTGGCACCACGGGCACCAGGCATACCCTGTTATGGTCAAAGCATAGGCCAAAATTAGGAGCAGAAAACTTTACTGCACGTACAGACGTGTGAGCGTCTTTGGAACGCGGTGCTCACAATTGGGCCAGTTCTTCCATCAGAGCCAGGCAGGCCACGGCTTCCGGGAGTACCCTGAAGGTGACACGCAGGTGTTACAGGGTGAAGCTACGTCAATGGCAAAACCGTGGCCATTACTGATGACGGTAGGACACTTACTCTAGCACCACGGTTGCCAGCAGGGCCATTAGCACCAATCTCACCAGTGGGTCCTCTCTTGCCCTCCTCGCCTTGAGTACCGGGAGGTCCCTGAGGACCAGCGTTACCCTGAGGAAGCCAGCAAAGACGTTTAGCATCTCGAGCATATTTGGGCCCATTGTTTTGCATTGGGAGTTGATTATCACCGTGAACTTACAGGCTCTCCTTTGGAACCACTGTCTCCCTTGACACCCTGGAGACCAGGATCACCCTGAAACATACAGAGGAATAGCCACACTTCAACCAAAGAGCAATCGTGTATCTCTCATCCCTTTTGGTGCTTTGAGTGTTTTCCACTGAAATCACCATAACAGTGCATAGGTAAAGGGCTATGAGTCTGTAACTTCGGTGCAATCTGTGATGTATTTTCTTTAAAAATAAAATTAAAAATCAGAATACCAAAGAGCTAAGGTGTTAAAACTTGAGATCAGTTGCATTAAAGTATTAAAATGAGAAAAAAAAGTCCTGTAAGGCCGAGATGTGTGAGGCTGGTGCACATGGGTGTCATCAAGTATGAACTGAAACAAATGAGCCAGTGGGTCGTCTGTTATGCGTCGTCTCTGTCACTCACAGAAAGTCCTCTTGTTCCAGCAGCACCCTGAGGTCCCTGAGGTCCAGGTCCTCCTCTTGGTCCGGGGAAACCGGGGGCTCCAGCAACACCAGGGGGTCCCTTCACAGTAGGAATGGCGACAGGTTAGCATTGCTGCTGGTTGACCAAATAACACACTGATTACCAGCAAAGAATCTGAAAATAAAATGCTTCGGTATTTGTGGCTGTAAGGTTTGGAGTCTGAAGACTCCAATCAGTAACAATTAAATGCTTTGAGCACTATGGCAGGTGTTCGGGGCTGGGTTATTCTGTCAATGCATCAAACATATTAACAATACACAAGCTGAAGGACAAAAGTTAAATCTAATTGAAGGTATCCTCCAGCTCAACAACTGGAGGAACCTCGAGCTTTTCTCTGGGGAGTTCTGGATGTCTGCATGTGATATAGTCTGCATGTATAAACCTTTCTATGTCCATAGAAAAGGTTGGTCGTGTGAACCTACAGCAGGATTAGCTCGATGTCGGTGCTGTTCACACCACAGAATACACTGAAAGTTGCTTCTTTAACTGTGCAGATACTTACAGCAGCTCCCTTGGCTCCATTCAGGCCATTAGTACCAGGGTTGCCCTGTGGGTTGAGCACAAAGAGAATTATTCAAATCATATATGTTTTTACAAAGCCCCAAATGATGACAAATGCTCATCAATACAATTTACAAACACATTTGGTTATAATCCAGCAGAATTGAGTCCAACGGAGTCACATGGTCAGATTCAATCCAATCATATACAATGCAATTCATGATTCATACAGTTACCTGAAAATAATAAGAAAATCTGAGCTAATGTTTATATCTAAACATTTTTGAGTAAAAGGGTTTTATTCCACACAACGGTGCAACATAATTATTTGGTATCCAAACATTGTTCCTCTGTTTTAAAATTATGAAAATGATCATATATTTTCCATACTAAGTGCATCCAAAAAGATAATTCAGAGAAGTACAAAACAGGTCAAAATAAGAAAAATAACTGAGACATAATATGTTACTCATTGTTGTTAAAGACACGCCTCTTTCTCATATTCCAGACTAGACCGAGGACTTATTGTCAATTCCCAGACTAATAATGGTTTTGAAAGTTGTGCAAGTGGACCGTCTCTTTGTTTACTTACAGGGGGACCAACTGGGCCAACAGCGCCGTTGGGTCCGGGCTCTCCTCTAGATCCCTGAGGTCCAGATGGACCGGTGCTTCCAGCGGCTCCAGTCTCTCCCTGTTAATGACACCATTTGAATTATTTTGCTTATAATGGTGATAAAGGGAAGGCAGTGATTAGGAATTAAATATTATTTGAAGATGTGGGTGTTGGGAAAATACAACATTTGTGCTTTTTATTTGTAGATATTGTATAAACAAGACAATAAGTCATATAGGATGTGACAATGTCGACTCTTAAATTTTTTTTTTGACAGTGACAAACAGGAAGTGACAAAACGCGTACCTTTGGGCCGGGACCACCGGGGAAGCCTGGGGGACCAGCAGCACCCAAAGGACCCTGGATCAAAGAGGAAGAACAATCATGGTGTGAGGATTTGGCCGACATTAACGGTGTCACCCTTTTGAATTTGCTGGAAATAAGAAAGGGAGTTCCTTACAGCTGGTCCAGCAGGTCCAACATTGCCATCAGCACCACGAGCACCAGAAGGGCCAGCAGGGCCGGGGCGACCCCTCTCACCGGGCTGACCGCGCTGTCCCTGTAGACGCAACATCATCCGGCATCACTGAAACTGTGTTATCTCTACGCGCTGCTGCGCTCACATTTCTGGACACCGGTTGAACAAACCCACAGCGGATGGAAACACGTATAGAAATGTAAGGCGATGAATGACAAACTTACAGCCATTCCAGGGCTGCCAGGAGATCCAGAGGCACCAGTCTCGCCCTATATGAGCGTAAGAGGAAAAGAAGATCACCATTACGAATCATAGGATATGTTAACAGTGGAAGTAGACAAACAGATATAAAGGGAAATGGAGGATGTAGTTATCTGAACATTAGATGGTGCTTTACCTTGAGGCCAGCGGTACCGGGTTCTCCCTTGCGTCCATCAATGCCAGTGTAACCCTACGATACAGACAAGTATGGATGAGAAGAAGCTGGATACAAAGAAGTCAAACATGGGTCAAAATGTCCAGAAAAAAAAAACAATTCACTCGTTAAGACTTTAAAGGATCTATGTCATTGAGAAGTTCTTGAAGGGATAAAAGTAAAAGTAAAAATAAATGTGGTTATGGCTAAAACTCAGTCAGTTTAACAGGAGGCCTTCACCTCTGATTGCAGTCAATGTGAAAGGCACCAGCACTGAAATCTGGGCTTCTCCCAATAGGCTTTGTATATTCATTTTTGGAGAAAAGCGGTCCGACCTGCCACTAAAATAAATACATTTCACTTTCCAGTTCCAGGTTCTAGCTCCAGCGAAGAGGCCGACAGTGAGAAGGTCAAACGAGGACAAAGTACTCACTCTGTGGCCCTTCATTCCTGGAAGTCCTGGGGTTCCTGGGAATCCACGGGCGCCCTGCAATTCACACGCAAAGAAAGTCAGGAACCAGTACGAGGGGCAGAATCTCCGTTCAAAGCTGCGCGCCGCAGCTCCACGTCTCGGTGAAAACCCCTTACCTGAGGGCCGGGGGTACCCCTGTCTCCGGGTTTGCCGGGTCTGCCGTTGTTTCCCTAAGAAATCAGCAGAAAAGGAATCACCACTGGATGTTCAAGAACTTACAAAAGGCTACAGAAGTAACTCAAAATGGACCAAAAGAAGTAGAGAAAGAGAGAAAGAAGAACACAAACGTACATCTTCTCCACTTTTGCCAGGGGGTCCAGGGGGTCCCCGTGGACCAACAGGGCCCTGGAAAATAAAAGGAAAGCATTGAGATCTCAGAAGATCCTGAAAGCAACTGCAGCTAGTGGAGAGATGTTGGGGATGTACTTACACTGTGTCCAGGCTGTCCGGGCTCACCAGGTTGACCTGCGTGTCCCTGAGGTCCCTGTTAAATAACAGATGCAGCGGTGAGATGCAAGCGTTTCTACAGAGTGCTTCGCCTCTCTGGGCTTTTTTATTCTCTATTTTTGGCTAATTTAACTGTTTAGTTATATATTTATTTATTTTTCCATTGACAATTGAGGGGTAATTTGACTATTAAGGTACATTTCTGACTCTGCACTTACATGGGGTCCAGGAGGTCCGGGGATGCCTCTTACTCCCATTGGTCCCTGAAAAGGAAAAATAAGTTAATAATTAATTCCACGTGGATTTGTGTTAAAAGCAGTTCAGCTAAATTGTGAAAGTAGGAAGTAGGGGGGTTAGGTAGGGAACTTACTGGGGGTCCAGGGCCGGGATCGGGGGCTTTTGAACCATCATACTGAGCAGCAAAGTTCTGTTGATCAGTTAAAATAAAACAATGCGAAAGTTAATTGGATTTAAAACATCAGTAAACCTTGCAATAAGTTGCCAGGGTCAAGGTTAGCATCGCCCTGGGTGTAGTGATTTGAGCCTACACGTGCTAAACAAGCTAATTTCATCAAGCAACGCTGTGAATAAAACAATAACACCAGTTTTATTTATTTATTCTTATTTTTTTTAACCTTAAATGATACTGATTTCAACTATTTTCCGCTTTTGCACTCAAGTTGCCCACCAGTAGCCTAATTCGGTGCTACGCATGGGTCGTCTTGTAAAAAAAAAAAAGTCAACGACTCATATCAGGCACGTTTGTTATTCAGCTCATACGGAGACTCACTGGTTTGCGTGGCATCACAAACGCGTGTCGTGCATCATTTTCAGAGAAACATTGCAGCTGTAAGCTGCGTACTTGTCGAGCGTGAAAGGCAGACTTACTCCACCAAGTCCAGGGGGGCCTGGGGGGCCAGGGGGGCCAGGGAGTCCGGGTTTGCCATCTTTTCCGCTAGGGCCGGGAAGACCCTGGAACAATGAAGACAACCCGAGTGTTACTGATTTTGTTTCAGAAGAAGGCACGTTTGTAATCGCACAAAACTGTTGATGAAGTTGACAGAAAATATAAAACACAGCAAATGTGTCAGAATAAACACAAATGCTCAGTGCATTAAAATATTTCATAGTAAATCAGGTTTAATGAAAGATAAAAACAGGTTTAATGAAAGATAAAAACACTAAATTTGTGTCCTGCGAGCTATTAATTTCCCACGAAGGGCTGGTAAACAAAGGGGAGTGGCAAATTGAGGTTAGCAGGTCAGATGGCACCAAGGGACTCTTAAGTGGATGCATTCATAATGAAGCATTCATCGATGCTTCATTATGAATGCCCTCATCAAACACTGTATTTAGGGATTCGCTTGGCAGACAAAAGGGAAGCAGAGTTTTAAGTTCAGCTTACCCTGTCACCTCGAGGTCCTTTGTCTCCTCTGGGACCCTGCAGTGCAGAAATCACTTGATCAGACCACACAATGCAGAGCAGATTGTTGCGTTTGCTGCTCTAACATTCAAGTATTCCCCTCACGAAGTGAACCAAAGACTTAAACCTCAATGAATGAGTGAGAGTAAAATTTACGACACGCTGAATGTTTGAGTAATCAGTCAAAACGGGCACAAGCTAAAGGACATCCTAGATGTTCTGAATAGAAATGGCAAAGTTGCATGTTATGTATCTTTACTATCAAACCTGCGCTTTTGTTACTCTAAAATGTCACATTCTAGGCACCCAGAGATCCATTTCCTACTATGTGCTTATGTACCATCCTGAATAATAGAGAAATGAATACATTAATTCATCTTTCAGCGTGTTGTTGCCTCACTTTGTGAGAACCTGTGATAATTATGAGCCGCTGAAAGACAAAAACTAGATGGGCCTGCTGCGTGTAATGAAAGGGGTACGACTTAAAGCCTGGGAAGCGTGATGAGCATCAGTAAGTGTTCAACACAGTGCGCAGCAAAGCTGAGCAGCATCTCAACGGTTTGACTGCAAGACCAAGAGGATGCCCGTTAAACGAGTTGTTTTCTAAACCGATACCCAAAGCGCACGGCGCCAGGTGTACCCGCAGATACTGCTGCCAAAGCAGCAAATGCCACGGTACGGGCCAGGCCATCTCCATCTCCATCAAAGCAGAGCGCTTCAAAACGGACAATCTCACTTCTCTCTTTTCCCCACAGGTCTGAGTAGTTTTGTATCTATCTCAAATGAGACACAGAGGTATGCTCCAAGCTGACCCAAAAGTCAGCTGGTCATGACAAACCTCCCGTCGGGCCCCCTCTCTCTCTCTCCCCATCTGTCCTCAGAAAGGATCCTTTGTGCCAGGCTCTCACGGGTGCCTCTGCACCGCGGTTTTAACTTTCACTGACACAACCTGGGGCCAATAGGACCCTCGCCCAAAACCGTGGACAGGAAGAACGAGCGAAAGCTGCAAGGAGCAGCCCAGCTCAGCCTGTGAGAAGCGCTCCGCTGTGACTGAGATAGCCGAGGACCGATGGTCAACGGTGGCTGACGGTGGCCTGTTCCTGACCCGTGTCAGAGGATTTGGAAGATGTGAGGAGGAGGACTTGAACAAGGTAAAGCTGTCTATAAAATATGTTGCTTTGATGCTAGCAGGCATGCATACTAACCGACACTGTGGCATTGTAGAGACGATGGTGCGGACGAGGAGGAAGGAAAAGAAGAGGGTAGGGGAGGGAGAGAAGGGAATACTCTGTTAGAACATATTCAAAAACTTACAGTGCAAACAAGCAATATTTACTCCTGCTTAATGTATTCAGCCTCATTTCAGTCGTGTATCATGTGATCCATTCGATAAAAATCAAAAACATGATGTGCTGAGTGAAAATATTAGATTAAAGACATACTGGGGATATTTTGTGTCTCGTAGGAACATAAAAACTTGGCTTTCTGTGTTGCCTGAATTTGGGGTTCTTCATCAACAGCTCATATCCTCCTTACACTGTGTTTAAACATATAAAGTCCACAGTAAACGGAGCAAGTACCCTCATATTTACCTCCTCTCAAGTTTCATGTAGCCTAACGTGTCTCAGTCTAATCTGAAATTAGGAGCTGGAGGCTACATGCGCTTCAACGACCTCAGTGAGTCACTGTAAGCGCTGTGAGGGGCTCTGACTGTGTCATGGGAGGCTGCAGCATTCCAGATATCAAAGCTGCAGCTTGCTAACAGGTTTGAACTAGCAGCGGATGCCCTCTGGACTGGAATATTTTAGCTGCCAAAAACAAAGCAAAATGTAGGTAATTTCTTATGACATCTGCAACTTCCAGGTTACTGCAACATATATTGATTCTGTTGCTGAGCTGTTTAAAAAAAATGGGTATTTTTTTTTTTGGCATACTGACAGTTTGCTTCTCTGGTTTATTCTCTGAAGCAGGTGAACGTCAGCTCCTCCCTGGATGGCTTTGGATCAGGTGGTCGTGGCTGGGATTGAAAGTGCTAGGACCTCCCTGTGAACTCTGGCATGTCGTGTTCAATAGATTCCACCAGGTGGCACACTACCCAGCGTGGACGTGAGGCTGCTCGCTTCCTTTTCCTTTTAATCTTCTAATGTAAATGTCACACCACAACCTAATGTGAAGTGAATTATTTGTAGTCCTCTTGTTGGAAAGTTTAGGCTCTGGTGTAACTTTCTGCCCCCCCCCCCAAAAAACATTACCTTTTAAGGAGACAACATATTTTAAACGAAAATAAAGATTAAAGTTTTAATTTTCCACTGCTTTAGTGATATATCTACCTATACTATTTATTGCTTAACAGATTCTGGCTTGTTGATTTAATTAGGGGGGGAAAAAAGTCTAAAATTTGTGCCAAATTGGTGTTTGCCCCAATGGCCACCAGGGGGCGACATTGCAACGTGGAATCGCAAAGTTGCCTCTCTTGGCCGTGTGGATGGAACAATGTGTCCAACGCCCCACAAAAGTTTTGCATCCAAATTTTTCTTTCTGTCTATAAAAGATAGTACAAATGTCGCATTTTTAGTTCAACATGTTCTAAAAGATGGGGGGAAACTTATTTAGAAGATCTCACCCATATCAGATACTTCCTTTTAAGGAAAAAAACTACTAATCACATCATAATTGCATCCTTTGATAAAGTGAAGAATCCTCTGCATGAGCCCAGTCCGTTGAGTTCAGGTTGACCAATCATCATGTGAGTCCCAAACAAAAGCCAAGCGAAAACATCCTCAAGCAGTAGGGACCCAGAGGGAAAAGGTGTATAAATCCATCACAGAGAAAGAGTAGACAATCAAAACTTACATTGGCATGACGTTAGATATAACGTTACTGCAAGCAGCAACAGAATCCGAGTATCCACAAAGCTGAGCATGTCTAAACAGACATGCAGACTCCTTGTGCCGCAGAGCCCCTGTCTTTAAACCACCTTCAAGCAGGCATACAGTTGTGGTGACAAGAGTAACTCCAAACTTTGCAGACGCCTGCTGCCGTGATGCTAGAATAATAAAGATCTATCAGGCCTATTTATACGGCAGGAGGGTCCCTGGTCTGCGTGTCAAAAGTCGGCCCCTCAGCCAATGGGAGAGGAGAAACCCAATCTGACTCCCATCCCTCCGCAGTTTGGAGGCAGTCATGTGGTCCCACATCTCCCTGCCTTTCTCCTCTCCACCAGAGACAGTTTGGCAGAGGCTTCGGCGATGATGACGAGTGCAACGTTTTAATTAGATCCATTCTTTTTGAGGACGTGGACAGCGTCGGGGTTTATAAGGCAGGCGGCGGCCTACCTCTACTCTCTTTTTTGCAGAGCGCCGACGCAGATCAGGTCAGTACGCGGGGGCCCCAGTGGGCGTCTGACCCCTGCGCGCTGCTGCTTTTGTGCGTAAAATGAGGATGTGCTTCAGTGGGGAAGATCTGAGCCTATATCCTCTCGGACTTTAGGCCACTTTTGTAGAGATTCAGCGTTTCGACAGATTGGACGGTTCCGTCAGAGGTTTTTCCACATGGATTTGGAGAGTCTCCTTTTTGTCCCGGCTGATCTGATTGACATTAAAGCTCCCCCCCCTCTCCCCTCCAACACCCATATTACACTATTTTATTTTACACATCAGTAGAACTCTCCCACCAATCATTTTCATTCACCTCCCCTTGAATAAACCTGTTTCAGAAGCGGAAAATAAGAGCTAGTCAGAACCACCGAGGCATTCTCTCTGTAAAAGCTCTACCCGAGGAATGCGCACACAATACTGGGTATTTTCAGACTGTCAAAGGGCAGGTGTGAGAGAAGATCCGCTCCCCCTCCCTCTGCTCCGTCTTTGGGCAGCTCTTACCGGCCCACATGATCAGACATGTCATCTGCTCCACTGCAACTCCCAACAATATGCAGCCAGGGCCTCATCCAGCACTTTATCTCACATGCGCAGCTCATTCTGCTCCGAGAAAGTACTCAAACGATGGATGATTTGGTTACACAGCTCGGTGCCATCTATGCAGCCATACGTATGGAAAAGTCCATTTTACAGTTTTGCATCCTCTCCTGCACCTTACAGTAAGGGTTTTGCTGACTGAATCCTATTTTTTTTTAACTTTACTCTGTAAATGCTTTGCAAATTATGCTATTTAATCAGACTCTTTCTGTGCAGGAAATTCTTGCAAGCACATTGCAAGTAGATTTTAGAGCTACTTGTAAAAAAACGACCCAGGTTTCAGACTTGGTTCTGTTACACCTGTTATTTTTCACCTTTGCACCCCAAAGTCACTAAGGGAAATTCCCCCCAAAAACAAGATTTTCATCAAATCTTTTCACCCGAGTCAAACCTGAGAAATACAACAGAGGAGGGGAAAAAAAAAGGAGAGTCGGAGCAAGTGAGATGAAATGTGTTGTAAAGATGGCAGGTCTCCCACTCGCTGCAGAGCTTCTCCGGAGCGCTGAAGTGGGTGGAAGAGACGAGACAGGCGGCGCAGAGGAATTAAAGATGGCTGAAAAGCTCCACATCATCAGCCCTCAGAGTGCAGTCAGTCAGTGAGAATCCAGGAGAGAGAAAAACTGCCACAATGTTCAAAAAGATTCTCGTTTTGGGAATAATTAGCAAAGATTGTTTGCTCTAAAAACTAAATGTGTAAAAATTTATAAATTTTATAAATCACGGTTTCGGAACTGGTCAAATTATGACGCCGCAGATTTCCACCAGAAATGAAGAACGTTTTATTCTAAGATGCTCAGCTCACATCCACCGCCAGCATACAGATCCCGGAACATCTCGCTTATCTCAATCTGTCTGCACGTCCCATAATTCAGCTGCGAGGCAGACGCGAGCTCTAATGATTGTAGATGAAGAACATTCACTGCATGTCACGGCCCTGATAAGGAACAACAACTTAAAATCAGTAAGATAATGGTATGATAGCATCAGATGTACGCTTACAGTTTCACCCCTGATTAAAAATAACGTCCGATGTTATCTTGTCAGCCCGTGGCATCGGAAAGATGTGATGCTAGCTAGTCGCGCTAGAAAGTGATCTATTGTGTGCAAGGGTTGAATAACAGATAATAGAGGAAATGTTCCCAATATTCTCTGTAAAAGTATTCCTGTCTGTTGAAGTTTTTCTGTATTAACAAGCAAGTGTTCCTGAATCCTGACCGTTGTCAGCTTCCCTGCAGAAAACATTCCCCGCAGCACGATCCTGTCACCGCCGTGTTTGACTGCGGGGATGCTGCTATCAGTGTTCTGTCTGCCAGTCAGGGCCTTTTACATTTAGGTAAGAAAGTAAAAAAAAAAAAAAAAAACAGGTGAAAATGTTATTTTAAGTTCGATTGGAACAGGTCATTTTGTTGGTTGTGGTTATGCTCTTTGTTCTCTAGTGTTCTCCAACAAACCTTTGAGGTGTCCCCAGTTTAAAGCGGAAAGGTAGACTCTGTTTACCAATTAAGCGACCTCTGAAAACAATTAGCTGCAGTGGGTTTTATTTAGGGCTGTCATTATAAGGGGGTCTGGGTGCAAACGCAAGGCATACTTTTTCGTTTTCCTTTTTTTTGGTATGAATTTTGAAATATGAAATCAAATATTACCAAGGAGGAGCCATGAGAACACAGCACAGAAAAGAACTTCATAGGAGTCTGAAAGAGCAGAACCCATTATCTATCTTCCACTGGGTTCCCAAACTCATGCTCTGAAACAGGAGGAACAAAAAGAGACAAAAGCTGAGAAAATCAATACAGAGAGGATGAGAAGATCATTTAAAAGAAAATATGGAGTGTTTGTATTTTGAGATAAAAAGCTAACCCTCTCTCATAGTGAGACAGGCACTAATTAAACAGGGCTCTGCATGTGCACACATTGGCAGACATGCAGGGGCGGTGAGGTTTTCAAATTACAGCCCTACGTTCAAGGCGCTTCTTTCAATTCAGTCTCCTTCAGGAAAAAACTCTTCACCGAGTTTCTTCACAGGAGAGGAAATGTAACACTGTCTGTCCAACAAAGCGATTTCATTTATTCTGATGCTTAAAGTTAAATGAAGTCATTTTTCACATTCTTACGAGTCATTCATGTTGTACTGAATCTCCTTTCACCAGTTTGTTTGTCTTTTTGCTGAGGTGGCATTTAAAATCCCAGCAACTCTTTACCTGAAAACAACGTGGATTTAAAAGGAAAAGAAAACAGCAATGCCTTGTTGAAATAAGATCATGAAACAATGATTTCTTGACTTAAATATTATACCAACTCTGAGCAATGTTGCTCTGTTTTCCTTCTTTGTTGACTGCAAGCTATTCAAAAACACAAGCAACTGTCTGATGACGTCTCTTCATCGAATCTTTATAATAATTAGTTAGTAAAGGGACGGACCCAATTCAGAACTGGAGGATCCGTGTCTGGGTGTGCGTCTATCTGGGTGTGGGGTTTGGTTGTCTTTTATGTGTTTCTGCGTTGATCCAATGACCCTGAACCAGTACAGAGAATGAGCGGGACTGGGCTGGTGACTGCAGCAGTAGGAGCAATTTATTTAAATTGAAAGTTCCCAAATTCAGTTTATTTCAAGTCTCTTGACAATACGAACAGGTCCATATTAGGTTATACAGAAATAAAAATGGTGCAAAGTCACTATAAATCAATTCAATTCATTACAATCCATTCCAATACTATGTAATATTATGGTACCTGCTGTGAAGAGAAAAGTTACAGAACAAAATGTTAAAAGTTGAAATAACAACAAACAATGCAAATTGGAGAGCAGTAGGAGAACTCAGCAGTGAGAAAAATAGACCCTGATGTCCTCCATCAGCCTAAGCCTATAGCAGCGTAACTACAGAGATAGCTCAGGGTAACCTTTGACCTTTGTCAAAAAGAAAGTTTTAAGCCCAGTCTTAAAAGTAGACAGGGTGTCTGCCTCACGGACCAAAACTGGGACATGATTTTACTGAAGAGGAGCCTGATAATGAAACGATCTACCTCCTATTCTGCTCTTAGAGACTCTAGGAACCACCAGTAGACCTGCAGTCTGAGAGCGAAATGCTCTCTTAGGAACAAATGGTATAATCAGATCTCTGATTATTAAGGGCTTTATACATGTGAAGGAGAATTTTATATTCTATTCTACTCTTGATTTTCCAGAAACCCAATGGAGGGAAGCTAAAATAGGAAAAATATGATCCCTCTTGTTGATTTTTATCAGAACTCTATTTAATAACAGCTACTTTAAAGGCCTGTGGTACATATCCATTTACTAAAGATAGATTAATCATGTCTTAAATGGGGCATTAATGAAAGGGAATACTTCCTTTAATAACTTGGCTGGGATTGGGTCTAACTGGGTCTAACATACAGGTAGAAGGTTTAGATGAAGCTAAAATCTTAGATAGCTCAGAAAGCTCCACTGCATCTAAACAGTTCAAACATTGATCAGGTTCTAAAGATTCATCCAACGCTGCCTCACTTACTGTGGACAAGGTACCGGTAATCATGTTTGGGTGGATGCCAATGATTTTATTTTTATTAGAATGAATTTTGTTTATGAAGAATCCCAAAAAGTCATTACTGCTGAGAGCTAAGAGGAAATGGATGGATCAACAGAGCTATGACTAAAGCGGACCTAGGGTTAGTTTTATTTTTCTGTTTGGTGTTCTAATTTCTCCTCCTTTTTGAGCTACTGTGAGCACTGGAGACTGTTATAAAGTTTAAATAATCTTCACAGCCACCTGGCTGCCCCACATTTGGGTTCTTCACTGCACAAGATGTCACAAGATCGGGTTGAAGTCTAGCAATTGTTCCTTAATTTGTCACATTTTGTTGATGCTCAATAAATCACACCCCAAAGGGATAGTTCAGAAATGTTAAAGTTAGGATCTATGAAGCTGTTGTCAGTAACAGTTCCCTGACTTATTGTAAAATGATGTCATAATGCACCCAGTTGGTAGGAAAGCCAAGAAATCCTCTAAATAGTTGAATGTCACAGCTTTTCAAGTGAAACTCCGCCCTCCCTGTCGTGGCCTAGTTAAGCTATTTAAAACCATTTAAGCTGTAAATGTGGATATTGGCTGCCAACGCTGTCACAAGATGTCGTTGTCATGTTTGACACTACTTTATGCGGGTTTATCCTGCATCAATCTGCTAAATCAGCTGTTCGAGCTGGCTTGTCTGATTGTCAGTCCCCCGGGATAGTTTCAAAACCACAAGACCTCGACAAAGCTCAGCAACACGTCATCTTTAATGTCGTTTACCAAATGACTGCATATCCCAATGTTTACTCTGCTCTTGGGGGGGTTTAGAGCGGACTGATGAGTTGCAGGGGTGGTAGGTGCTGCAGGTGTTGCTGCACTGTTTCCTTCCAGCCAGAAGGTCCAGGCTTCAGGTGCTGGATTAGGTTCTTTCTTTAATGAGTTTGAGCATGCGTGTGTTCTCTCTGGGTTCTCCGGGTTCCTCTCAACGTCCTCTCTCTTTGCTGTGTGACTACTGAAGATAGGGAGCTGGAGACAAGTCAATGGTGATACAATCAGCAGTCACAACCGACACGTTTTACTGTAGGAATAAACAAGCTATTCCTATATTGACAAATATTCAATTCAATTCAATTCAATTTTATTTATTTAGCGCCAAATCATGAAACATGTCATCTCAAGGCACTTTACAAAATCAAGTTCAATCATATTATACAGATTGGGTCAGATTATACAGATTGGTCAAAAATGTCCTATATAAGGAAACCAGTTGATTGCTTCAAAGTCCCGACAAGCAGCATTCACTCCTGGAGAAGCGTAGAGCCACAGGGAGAGTCGTCTGCATTGTCCATGGCTTTGCAGCAATCCCTCATACTGAGCAAGCATGAAGCGACAGTGGGAAGAAAAACTCCCCATTAACGGGAAGGAAAACCTCCGGCAGAACCGGGCTCAGTATGAACGGTCATCTGCCTCGACCGACTGGGGGTTAGAGAAGACAGAAGACATATTGAGATGAGATCTGCAAAAGTAATCCATGTGAACGGATGAAGGAACTAAAAATCTAAAGTAGTCCCTTAAATATGCTAATATTGGCTTTGAGCCACTAGCGATAACCTTATCCTAATTTAGCCATGATTTTTGCACAGATATCTCAAACACTGTAAATACGGGTAGTATTTTGGAGTCTAAACATGTCTCTTTAAACACCATCAGTGGTGGAAGCAGATGCTGCTGGAAATGTAACACTTTGTCTTGCTCTCATTCGCGTTGTGTAGCGGCTTCCCTCTCTGCTCCGTATTGAGGCTCCAGGCCCTGTTGATGTGCGGTGGAAAAACGCAGACAGGGTTAAAAAGAATTTGGCTTCCTGGTTGGCCAGACAGGCCTGAGCGCATATCAGCATGCCGAGGCCTTTTGGTGGAGTTCACGCTGCCGTCTGCCTGTGCAGCGCCTGGAGTTGAAGAAATTTCAGGGGAGTCCGTTAAAAGCGGGCTCGGCTCTTCGGAAGCAGTCATTCGGTCTAAATACCTGAAATTAGACAACGCCTCAGCCACGTTTGCTCCCTCCACTATAAGGACCGTCCTGTAAGGCGCAGACAGAGAGAGCGGGATGGGAGCAGGAGTAGAAACATCTACCAGGGGACGCAAGTTAAAGTGTTGAAATCCCATGAATCACTACACTTCTCATTACATTAAAAAAGTAAGCTCTATTCTCTGTATGCAAGATGAGGCGATGGGAAGAAGCTTAATCCTATCTTAGAACGAAAAAGGAAAGGAAGAGGATAAAAGTCAAAGCAAAGGCACCTCCCTTGGAGAGTAGGTTTGCTTCTATGTCTAAGTGACTCACAGTCTGGTCAGCAAACGCATAATAAACGTGACAGAAATATCCCCGCACAATGTCACCAGAGTCCACGGCAGGCAGTTAATTGCTACATAGAGCTGGGCCGTGGTTTGAGAGAGAAGAAAAAAGTCCAACTCGTATAACTGGGGAACGACTGAACGTCCGCATACGTAGTTTTTTCTCCTGTTTGAAAAACTGTATGAATGTGTGAAGTGGGACTGAATGATGTTTTTTGGGGGGGGGGGCTGTGTTTTGTTAGAGCACAAATGAAATGATGAGAAAATGTCACCCCAGGTGAAAAAATGTTGCACTGCAGAAATCTTTCTTAACGTTTCTTTTAGGATTACTGTAGTGGAATCTGTCGTAGCATGAAGCAAATAGTGATGTATGAATAGCTAACGTCGCTAACCTTTGCATTCATCATCGTGCAAAAATCATATGAGAGTAAAAGTGCTTCGTATTTGGTCTGGGAGTTGAATTTTAGAACCTGAAACCTGGAAATGCACAACTGAGAAATAATGAGTGAAAAGAAAAAAACCCCATCTCATTTCTTCACGAATCAAGAATCTTTATTGTCACTATGCAGCCATGATGACATTTGGTGAGACGTCGGCTCTGAATCCACACAAAACACACAGACACAAATCAAAAATACCCATGGAAAAAATGAAGAATGAATGTTCCTAGAGAAGACCCGCAGATATGCAAAAATACAATACGGAAAAAGTTTAAGGTTAACTTGTACAACAGTGGAGAAACTCTTATCAGAAGGGTTAACATACTGCGCTAATATTAATGTATAATAATGAGATGTCTGTTCAATCCAAGGACTTTGGGTGCCCCAGTTCTTTCCGTGACATAGGAGGAGAACAAAGATGCTTTAGTGAAAAAAAATAAAAGAGAAAAAAAACATTCGCTGCTGAAAACATGCATTCCCAAAGCCTGATACTGCTACTCCCGTGTTTCACAGTCTTCAAGTCAATATGCAATTTTAACTTTCTACCACACTGAATGTTTTGGATGTAGGCAAAAAAGTTCAAATTTGGTCTTATGTAACCAGAATGCTTTCTTGTTTAATGTTTAATATTTCCCCTACATGGCATTTGGCAAATTGCAAACAGGACTTTGTGGGATTTTCCTCCAAAAATGGCCTTTGTCATTGAGCTATGAATCTCTGCAGCTCCTCCAGAGTGGCCATGGACCTCTTGGCTGTTTATCTGATTAGTATACCCGCAGCATACCCTCTACGTTTTCAGATGACGGATTTGACAGTTCTTCTTGCAATGTTCAAACAATAGGATACTATTGTATAACCAAACGCTGCTTTAAACTTCTCTACAGCATGTCAGTCTCTTGGGCTTCATGGTGCCATCCCTGCTGTTCGTGACACTTTCATGCTGTGCGGAAAGGTGCTAACGGTGTTAGATTTCTGCCACACAGCAATATGATGATAATAAGAACTCCTTTATTTTCCTACATCGGGGAAAATTGGGTGCGACAGTGGGTAACACACCGAATGCTAGACACAATTATTATTAGCAATGAGGCAAAAAAGAGACGAAGAAAAAGCGTAAACCAGTGTAATCTAAAGTTAGCCCTAAAGAGACACCAAGAGTACAAGATAAGGGTATATATTTTGGTTAAAAAAAAATCGAAAAAGGGTCAGAAAAAGGTCTGGTTTCTCATTAAAACAAATCCATTTGTTGGTTTTCACTCAAACAAAACTCTGAAGGTCTCACAGAACATCTTACATACAGTTGGACTCTATTCATCAATTTATTGACTTCTAATTATTTGATCTGACTGGATTTTAATTAGGGTTGTCATAGTAAAGGAGGCTGAGTACAAATGCATGTGATGCATCTCAGAATCTAATTGCTGCTTTAATGTTGTTTATATGTAATTCCACTACAATACATTGACGTTTGTATAATGTTTCACTTGCTCTTTCAGGTAAAATTGTCTTTTCCATGTCTTTTACCAACAGCATAAACATTGTGCATCTCAAAATGTTATTACAATGCTATTACAATGTTATTATCCTCTAAGATTAAAACTGAGAGGATGTGACTCAACAAAGCCTACCAGTCCTAAATGGCTGCCCGTGTTGAAAAAATTACTCTGGAAAGAGACTAAGAGACACTTCTTCAGATTGTATGAAAATGTAAATATGATCAGCTGTAGATCTGGGATGGGGGGGGGGGAGCAACAAGCAGTGTTGGTCGTGTTCAGTGAGTCTGGAGCTTTCTGGTTCTTCAGGGGTTAAAGCTGGAGCTTGGTTATGGTGAGAGGGGAGAGCACTGAAATCGTTTCCACATTACAGCACACATGAAATGAGTTCAGCTGTCTGAACATCCCCTCTCTCTCTCTCTCTCTCTCTCTCTCTCTCTCTCTCTCTCTCTCTCTCTCTCTCTCTCTCTCTCTCTCTCTCTCTCTCTCTCTCTCTCTCTGTCTGTGTGTGTTTGGTTTGGGGTAAGTTCAGCACAGCTGTATATCATTACACATCTGGGGTGAGAGCACAGGATGACACACCAGAGTGACTAGAGACAATAGACTTCCCCCATAACGAAAATAAAATATACCTAGCCCTTAAAAGTCACAAAGTCATAACCTACAGCAAAGAAATAGTCTGAGTCGTAGAAGTGTGGCTAATAGGGGGAAAAAAACAAATCCCAAACGTTAATAAGTACAACTGTGTGAGTTTTATAACTCCTCCTATTGCTTTGCTGATTTAGCTCCACCTCTTCCAGATTACTCTGGTTTCTTGCGCTTTTATTGTAGTTTAATGGATGTCGAATGGGGGAGCTTTCAGGAGGGAGAAAATCTGTTCCCTGTCTCTCTCTAGCATGAAAAGTGTTGTTTCCACTCAGTTGTAGCTTCGCACGCCACAGTGTTACAGTCTGCACGACTTCAGCTAGCTTTGACAGACACTTTTTGACAGCAAAAAATAAAGAAAGATACCATTTCATATCTTTTATTTTTTTTCCTGTGATCTTCCTCTCTGGTTCTGTCCAGATATGTTAGCCACACAGAAAGGCAGAAGGGGTTCCTGCAGCAGGAATGATGGATGACACCTATGAGCTGCAGAATAGAGGTCAACGTTAGGGGGAGGGGATAAAAAACTTTCTGTGAGCGCTTGAAGATTAACATGTGCCGGCCCCTTCTTGCCTGATCTCAAATTTACCATCTCCTACCAAAGGAATGGAAGGCATTCAAAGAAATGCTGACACGAAAACTAACATTTCCTTCTCCTTTTAACAGGTATTTCCCATAATTTACCCAAATACCTGATGTTTCTTCTAAAAGCGATAAACCTCAGCATTAATAGAATTGGTACATTCAGCATTTATTAATTTTTGTGCATGTTGGTGCTTTCAAGGAAACATGCTAGATAAGGGTTTGTGATTTTTTGGACAGAAATGTGCTTCAGTACTGATGATGTACGATTCACTTGCTTTAGATCTCTTTTAAAGCCTTTGAGTGTTTGTCAAGGAGGATCTCAGCGCCTGGCTTCTCTTTATGGTTACCACAGTAGGTGTGACAACAAGGATGTAAAACGACTCCTTCAGACCTCCTCCAGACCTAAACGACTTCACAGATGGGAGAAGACAAACCAACTGGATACTGGGCGTATTCCTACAGCCACACGAAGTAGTGGCTGTATGAGTCTCTAATTACCTTTAAATAGTTGTATTATCTGATGAAGGATTTTTATTTCTTACGAGACTGGGGTCCTTTCGCTGGAGTACAGGAGGAGACCCCTCCCCACTCAGAGGGAGGGGGAACATGCAAGCTCAACACTGAAAGTGGGTTAGCCTAGAACTCGAGCCCCTGAGGCAGCCCTCAAACAAATCATCCGCAATTTAAACTTAAACCCAAGCTCTGATCTGTAGCTGGACAAACAGGCCCCGCCTCTTCCTTCAAACCCATTCCCACTCATGGTGAACTAATGTTGAGTTTTATGGGGGAATTTGATTTGAGTGACTTTAAAGCTAATAATAAAGGTATTTTTAATCTTTATGAAAGAAATAAGTGTTTGTCTCCATTTGTTTCCTTTTTGTCTCACATTTCTATTGTCTTCCCACTGGTATTTTCTGAAACTTTCAGAGCATCTGCTGACTTTGGCTCAGTCCCGCTTTATCTTCCATTCTTGGCTGTTAATCCCACATTTATATGGTGGTTTGACTGATGTCAACTTTATTTAAAAATGATGGTGGATATTTACATAACCTGTTACAAACATATATGGAACCATTTCCTGTTACAGGTCAGTTGGGATTATCAAAATTATATGGATGTATGCCACATGTGTGAATAATGAAAGAGAGAGTTTTGTTACTTTTTTCCATTAGAAATTCACATACACCAAGATCACTGTGGCGTTAGGCAATTCAGGAAAGCCCAGGTGGTGATGTCGCTGCTTTATAAGCAGATTAATTGAAAACATTTAAGACAGTTGGAGGTACACCATTGGATGTATATTTCTTATTGAGTTACCACCCCAAACACACTGCTTCCTTGGGTTACATCATGGGAAAACCAATAGAAATAAAGATATCAGGAAGATAATAGCGGACCTCCACGACTCTGCCCCCAACATCTGTTCAAACAATTAAAACCAACACAGAAATATCCAGCTAGCATATAGTTCAGGAGGAAGAATGGATTATGTGCAGAAAAATTAACCCCCAGAACAAAAGCAAAATACTTTGTTAAGTTGTTGGTTGAAGCCGTGCAGGGGAATGTCATCATCCACTGTAAGGAGGGTCCAGTACCAATATGGACTGAATGGCCACTCAGTACGGAAGAAGATATTATTCCAAGAACAAAATATAAAAGCCAGACTGGGTTAAAGGCACTCGAGGACAAATCTTTGGTTTATTGGCGACTTGTCCAGAGGTCTAGTGAAAGTAAGTTGAGGTTTCTGGCCGTTGTGACCATAATGGACAAATGCATTATACATTTGGTGGAAAAACAGTGAAGATTGCCACCATGGCAACATCATCCAAAAGTGTGGCGTACGGGGGTAGCAGCGTCATGTTTTGTGGGCGCTGTGCTGCAGGAGGGGCTGGTGCACTTCACAACATACATGTAGAAAGAACATTATGTGGAAATTTGAAGCAACGTCTTAAAACATCAGCCAGGAAGTGACCCAACGCAAAAGACCAGATTAGTTACTTTGGTTTATGTTTCATTATAGGGGTTTTTATTTGAGGAAAAATTATAAAAGGACTGACTTGAAAATCACATTGAAGCTGGGTTATAGATAAAACGTCAATGCGTTGAATTGACCATCACAAAGCACCTAATCTCTGCCCCATGGAGAATCTGTGGGCAGATCAGAAAACACGTTTGTTGAACTCGTTAAGCTGAACAAAACGTTTAACTATTTCTCAACTTCAGTTAGATTTACATACTAATATGCTTGGTTTAAATTGAAATCATTCTTATGGTTAATATTGTTGAAAATAACTTTATGGTGCATAAGATAAGCAAATTGTATCATCTTTGTGAAAGATCTGTGGTTGTGTTTGGCTTGGATTTAATGCAAGAACAAATTATTATTAAATGGTCTCTTTTCATGATGTTGATTTAGTTCCTCTCTGGGTTCCTGGTGTAAACGAGTCTTAAACTGCCTGCCAACAACTGATAACCTGGTGGATGTTTACTGAGAAAAGGATTCTCCTAAAACCGGGCTAAGCTCATTTTCCAGTGGTTTTAACTGAGAGTTGAAAAGAGCCTCCATCCCTGCTGGCGGTGTTGGCTGAATTGAGCTGTTTAATATCTGAGGATAAAGAAAAGTGGCAGCATCAGAGGACGTGACTGTTCTTAACATGCCTTTGAACCAAATTTTTAAATTATTTTTTCTCCAACCGATGGTGAGCCTCTCTCATTGAGTCCCTCCTTTGCAGCACTGAACTCCCTCCATAGATCAGGTCAACACCCATTCCCTGTGTTTCCTCCTTCCCAAATACTTAACAGTGTTCATCCACTTCCCATGCCACGATCTGAAAAAGCTTTCTCTTGCTAGCTGGAGTAGGCTGGACCTCAGCACTGGGTTGTGAACAGAAACTGATCTGATTGTGAAAAAGCTGCAGGGTTACCGTTCTATTAAATGCAAGTTGAACTGCCCCTATAACAGGGTAAGAACAAGATCGGTCTAAAATAGGAAACCTCTAAAACCTTTTGACTACACGATTCTAGGAAAAACTTGAAGTATTTAAAAGTTAGTGCTACTGATGTACAGTTTTGCATGTCATTCTCTCACGTGAATGCTGGTGTCATGTTTATAGGATCCTGACTTGGCTTTTATTTACCCTACCACGGCCAACAAACCTAGAATTTGTCCAGAAGCCTATTGTTAGCTATAAAATGGTGATGAAAGAGCAAGAGTTGTTTCATATTTTGCCTAAAACATCTATATGACTTTTGGGAAGTGATGTGTCTTGTTGTGTAATTCCTACAGCAGTTCAAAAACCAGACATCATACTGACAGTCAAGCATGGTGGTGGCAGTGTGTTCTGAAGCTGCTTTGTTGCTTCATGGCCTGGATAACTTACAGAAACAGAGGGAACCAGAAATTCTGCTCCCTCTCAGGAACTCTGAAGGAAAATGTCTTGCCATCACTTAACACAACCTTAAGCACAAGCATGGTGATTCAAAAACTTTAAATGGCTCACAATTTTCTTCTTCAGTGAAGGTTTTGGAGTGGCCTAGTCATCCAATCTAAGGGGGATTCTGTAACAACATGGGCTGAAAGGCCACTCAGCAGAGAAGAAGATATTATTCCTAGAACAACATATAAAAGCCAGAAGCACTCGAGGACAAATCTTTGGTTTACTGGGTCCAGATGTCTAGTGAGAGTAAGTCGACGTTTCTGGCCGTAATGACCATAATGGACAAATTCATTATACATTTGGTGGAAAAACAGCGAAGATTGCAACCCTGGCAACATAATCCAAAATTGGTGATGGGTTAAAAGAAGAGAACAAATTTCATTGTAATGTATGTTTCAATATATGTTTCAGTGACAATAAAGATGATATTACTTACATATTACAAAAGGGCGGCGTACGGGGGTAGCAGCATCATGTTTATAGTTAAAAAACAAGTGGTTTGAATTGTAGCAAAGCCCTTGAGCCCGGACTATAAATCCACTTGAGCTGCTGTGTCGTGACCTAAAACATTTAGTTAATGCGTCGAAACCCTCCAATGTCACTGAATTAAAACTAGAAATAAAATTCGGCAAAGAAACGCAGGTGAGATTTCCTCCAAAGCAACGGCTAACGGCACAGCCATCGCTTAAGGCCTCACTTTTTCATATGAGGCCATTTTCTTTCTCTCAATAAATAAAATCAACTTTTAATTAGCATTTACTCACGGCATCTTTTTTCAAATATTTAACTCGTTGAACGAAAGAACAGAAACTTAATACGTCCTGCAGCCCTAGTGCAGCTGAGACTCTCAGATCTTGTCTTTTGCCTGCGTTGGACTGCTCTGTCTGGGAGCGGCGTTATCTCTTTCATTTCTGCCTGCAGCTGTGTCATTTTTTCCACCCGCAACCCTTCAAGAGAGAGGAGTCGGGGGGGGGGGGGGGGGGGGGGGGGTTGTTGGGGGCAGCAAGGCTGCAAAGGAAAGCCTCAGCTGAGAGGGAAAGACATTGCTACAGCAGAAGGAGGACTGTAGATATAGATTACCAAGTCTGCTGACAATGGCTTATATCTATGATAGCTATAGTGATGTAATAATAAACTAAATATCAAAGAAGTATAACCCAAAATTAAGTTGTTGCACTTGTAATTAATCGAGATACAAGTTGAACCTCCTTTCCAAAAGGTTGCCCTTTTTCTGCTTCTATTCCTCTGTCTTCACATCAAAATCCACATCACCACGTCTCCTCCTCTTCCTCCCTTCTCTCAGCCCTTGTTCTCTTTAATTTGTCTCTTCCTCTCTGCCTATGTTGCAGTTTGTCTGTGTTCAAATGTTAGGTTTGCTGTCCAGAGAAAACACTTGCAGAGAACCCAAAAAAAAGGGGAAAGAGTAGAGCTCGTTCGTGAAGAGTTTGTGCCTCGTGACACATTGTTAAAACTTTTATTTCTGAGTCTCATCCTGCGGCTGGAGTGTTAGTGTGAGCACGGCCATTAGATCTCCGGTTCAAAGCGTCTGCCGTGTCTTCAACCGGCATTTATCTGAAAGGAATATCACCATCATCGTCCCAACAAGCACTCTGCTGTGCATTTATCTAGAGTCTGGTATGTGACTATATGCGTAAGGACATATATCGATGTGTGCACACTAAGCTATCCACAACACAACATTTAAAATGTGACAAACTTTGCATATCTTGTGTGTTTTCTACAAGATCTATGCCTCAGGGGTGAGATGGCTATGGAAGAAGGTTGTCTCCAGTCTCTGTTGACTTCTCAACATCTTTTGGATCATTAACCTTCTGAAAGGTGATTACCTATTTTTAGATTTCTGTCTAAAATATCCTCGTGTCAGGGGGTTTCAAAGATAGACAGGCCCACAGCATTACAGATCGCTCACATACACATTAGAGGTGCGTTTTCACATGTTCACCTTTTATAAGTCACACCCTTTGTGGAGTTTTTGTTGTTGAAAATGGTAAGTCTCTCATCTCACCAAAGCACAGGGTTCCACTGAGAGTTGCAGTGGATTTATTCATATATCAACATTACTGCTCTATCATCTTTACTGTATGTGGCGGCAAGGTAAACATGGGTTCTCATCCGGCTTTGTTTGTCCTCATTTGCTTTTAGTTGTTTAAACCTTTTCATCCCTGGTCTAAATGTAGATGTGAGTAAATTTAGATCAGCAGCTAATTTCCTCTCACAGTTGTTGTGTTATGAAGATCAGCACAAGGGCTGCACAATATAAACATGCAATTTTAATATTTTTGCTTAATTTGGCAGTGACTATATTGGTTGAGATTGACCTACATCTTTCAATCAATCTTCTTTTTACTCTTTTTTGTCTTGTTCCCACCACTTTCCATAAGCTTTAATATTTCAGACCCTAAAATCTTTATCATGTGGGGCATCAAAGCCAGTGTGAATTCCTACAGATCATATATATATGTTACAGGGATGCAGGGCATCATTGAATTGCACTTGACCAGCTGCATCGCTGTCTGGTTTGGGGCCTGCAATGCCTCAAAGACAGTGGTGAGGACAGGGAAGAGAGTCATCAGGACAGCGCTTTCCTCCATCCGTCACACCTTTCACAGACTCTGGACGACCAAGGCTCAGGTAACCACAACAGACCCCTCCCACTCCCATCATGGACTGTTCTCCCTGCTGACCTCTGGCAGGAGGTTAAGCAACTTCAAATGCAGGACAACCAGGTTTCTTGACCACTTCATCCCACACGTCATAAAACTGATAAACCCCCAATAACCCCCCCTTCCCCATATACAAACAAAAGTAGTCACTTTACATGGACACTGTGAACTTTATTGCACTAACTGTACTGTCTGCATCATAATATGGTCCCTACATTGTTGCAAAACATCCTGTGGCTACATATGTTTGCACTATAATATTGTCTCACACATAACTATTCTGTAAAATGTCTTTTTAAAAGACATTTTCTATCTGACAAATGGCAAATACTTATATTTTGTCTTCTGTTTTAATTTAGAATCTTGCAATACAAATTTGTTCAAATGTACAGTGCATAATGGTTGTTTGTCCTGTCTGTCTCTCTGTGTTGCCCTGTGACAGACTAGCGACCTGTCAGGGTGTACCCCCCCTCTCGCCCAGTGAACGCTGGAGATAGGCACCAGCAACCCCGCGACCCCATGAGGGATAAAGCAGGTCAGAAAATGGATGGATGGATGTACAGTGCATTGTGAACGTGCAGTTGAATGACAATAAAGTCTGTCTATGTCTAAATATATCAAGTATTGCACCCATATAGTCCTTCGATTACAACATTGCACATTTTTATTTTGCTAATTCGTTTTGTGATTCGTTGTCATGCTGCTTGATTTCAAGTGGATCTCCTCACATTAATGACATGTTTGCCTGTCTTTCCTATTTTAAAAAGTGAAACTTGCATTTGTGTCACATGGTGTTGATACCCTGGCAAATGTTCCTAATTTGAAGTCCCTAAAAAGTCAGATCCACACCAAAAACAAAACATAAAAACAAAAAGAAAAAGCTTAACTGTGACAGTGAGGGGTGACAATAATTGTGCCTCTGGTGATTCAATTGAAAATATTTTTCTTAATGGGCAAATTTTCTCTCCACTGATGTACTCAAATTATTGGTTGACTCTTTCTAAGTTCATCACTGTCAAATCATGCAAACGCAATAAAAGATTCAATCATTTTAATATTATATTGTATAATATGTCAACTTTACCTTGGGGACAACACATTTGTCCATGCATTACCACGACAAATAGTTTTCAGTCACAAGATGAATCTTTGTTCCAAAGCTTATCCTTCTAATTATGAGGGTATAATGTGTAACAGATGTGTGTTCTTGGGTAGCAATCCATTTAGAGCAATGGGTTCTTAATTAGCAGTGTGAAGTACACTAATAGGTAAATATAACGTTTACTGTAGGAAAACCCCAGGTGAGTTCCTGTTGAGCAACTAGAACCACATGCATACAGTTTGTTTGGAAGTTAGTGTGTTTATGAGTCCACAAAGACACCCAGGTCTCAGGTTGGAGTGCGGTTTGTGCTGCTGGGAGCTGCTGCTCATCACTGCCGCACAGAGAAGGCCAGCACCAGATACTGGGGATTCAAAAAAGTCAAAGAGAAAGGTAATGTGGAATAATTTTGTAATTGTTGCTGGTAGCAATAACATCCCAGCATAATTATGATAACAGTTTTCAAACGTGGTACTTGTTTAATAAACGCTTGGCAAATTTCTGATTTACTCATTTTTCTACGCAGAGTACTTTTCTCATGAGCTTGTAGCTCTGCTTGGAGTGCTTTATGTGTCCTTTATCAACCGTGAACAACAAAAAAAAAAGCTTTTAGATAGCCGTTTAAAAAAGGTTTAATCTTTGTACAAATATTTAATCGAACTGAAAATGATGAGGGAATTTCTGTGTTACATGTTACACGTATGTGTGCAATGTCTGCTTCTGTGCATGTGAAAGAGAAGTATAAGCATTTGTTTATATGTTGCCAACATTTTAAAAAAAAAAGCCTCAGCAAGCACCTGGAACACATTACATCCCGGTGGAGCCATGTGGCGGGCACATGGGTCTTAAAGTGACAGTGGCCGTCGTTCCCACATTACACTCATCAGGAAGGTCTGCACCCCCCCTACCAACCGGGCCGATTTCACTGACCTGATGAGTAAATGACCGTAACATGCTTTTCTATCACTAGTTTTTAAACTGCATCTGCTGCACCCAGTAACTAAAAAAATGAATTTTTTTCCAAGTACAAATATTCAATTCTTCACATTGCTTTGATCGATCCTGGAGTTTGCGTGACTAAAGCCGATCTCCAGAATCTCCTAAAGCCAATTCAGTTCTTACAAATTCACCTATGAGAAAGGCTGTCATGTTTGTAGGCCAGCGAGCAGCAGCGTTAGCATGCTTTAACCTCATCTGCTGCCCGCATTTAGAAGTCTGGCTGGTGAGGGAAGAAATTCCTACTGAGAATTACAGATGCTTTTATTATTTTTTCCAGCTTCTTTTGTCTGGCCCTTCCCACTCTCTCACTGGCTTCCCAGGGCTTTAATGGAAAATCACCATCACAGCTTTTGCTAGCTTGTTTTTTTCTGCTGGGACTTAGACATAAGCTGAAGTCTGTACAGTAGCTGGACGATCTCAGAGCAATGATCCCATCCCAAACTTTGAAGATTCGAAAGTTCACATATAACCTTTGTTTGTGATGACGTTGCACATACAGGGCACGTCCCAGACAGCTGTTTATATGGCGTGAGTCAGAAGCTGCTGGGATGACAGTGGAGGAAGAAGCTGATGGAAATCAGGGAATAGATTCAGCTCAGAGAGGGGGTGGGTAAGTCAGAGAGGAAGGTTTTAAAAAAGGAAGGGGTAGTAAGAGAAGGGAGGAGGTAGAAGAGGCAGCCCGTGACATAGCTGAAGCATTAGTACATGCCTGTTGGATGACGTCCACTGTGAGATTTCTGCATCTGGTTACTGCCTCGGCTTTTTTCCCCACCTCACTCTCCTCTTTAGTTTGCGCCGTCGTGCAACCTTTTCGGCAAATTGCTGTACTGCATTTGCATTTTGACACTCCTGTCATTACTGAACTCTCACGTTTTTGCGTTATTGCACTTTGGGTTTTTCTGTGTTCACAATGACAAACAGATGTAACAACAAACGCTGGCTGATGTTTTAACATGTTTTTGCTGAAATGTTTGAACTCCTTTTTGCCTTTATCACAGATGTGCTCTTACCCCTATGATAAAGGTGAAGATATTATCAACTGGTCCATGGTGATTTTGTCTGAGTTTTGTTTAACATCGAAATTGACCGGCTCAGTTTTGACTGGAGAAAAACGAAACAAAGGTTGAAAACTAAACATTTCAATCAACTAAAATGTCTTTATAGCCACACTATAAATGCCAACGCAAAAACACATGAAAATTGTACGATCGACATTTCATGAAGTCATGCTCATGTTTGAATCAGATGGTCATTAAAGCTGCAGCAGGGAGTTTTGAAAAAACCGTGGACTTAGCATGAAAAGTTTGAACAAGCACACACCTTACAGGCTAACTAGAGTAAATTAAGATTTGTGCTATCATCACTGATAGTCTAACCGTTGCTATCTTAGTTTTTGCATTTATTTAAAAATAACTTGATGTTTGCCATTGTTTTATTTCAGGCTCTGTCTAATTATTTCTTTTTAGCTCGCTTTTTGTCATCGGTCTTCTTCTGTTTCACCTGTGTTGGTTTTCTGAGCAAGGGCCCTTCACAAAATATATAGTTTTGCCTTAACATTGGAGTGTTTCTCTACTGGCAGCACAGTTGCAGCACTACGGCAATCCTGTGCTTGAATCGCGCTATACAGGAAAGAGGTGTGAGCAGTGTGTACGTGAGCCTGATTTACACCGCTTAGACACGGCACCTGGTTCTGATTGGTTGTTTCTGTACGGGAGCGGTACATTTGTGCAAATGGCAGTAGGACATGTGGGCGGAGCCAGAAGATCTTTATTTTTTTCACAGACCGTCTCATATTTTACTGTCAGGGCATAGTAACAGTTTTAACAAATATGTAAAAAACCCATTCAAACAAACGTTACCTACTGCAGCTTTAACAAAGAAGCCGATGGATATTTACAAGTAATATTGAGGAAGGAGGCGGTGCTTCACCAGTGATCTTCCCATCTGACACATTCATTAAGAATAAAACCTTGAAAACATCTCTTGTCAGCAAGTAAAGTGGTTTAAGAATCAATAAATTGGCATTCACCTAAACCACTATTCTTTTTTTTCTTGCATTTTACACCAATTTATTTTCAGATCACTTTTATATCATATTCCATTTTTCACGCTTCATACAAGCAAAGTATGAATCTGTACCTCCATTTCCTGTGCAAATATCAATCAGTGTCCCTGTAAACAATTGTCCATTGCAAAGAAAATAGTTGAAAGGCCTTTATGAGCTTAGTGTTTGTTTGCAAGGCTCTAGAATGCTGCTTTGGTCTTTTCCACTGTTTGACTAGCCGTGGTTTTGGACTCTGGAACAAACTTATAGGGTTCATAAAATGCCAAGATAGCCATCCATCCATCCATCCATCCATCCATCCATCCATCCATCCATCCATCCATCCATCCATCCATCCATCCATCCATCCATCCATCCATCCATCCATCCCTCCATCCATCCATCCCTCCATCCATCCATCCATCCATTTTCTGAACCGCTTAATCCTTCATGGGGTCGCGGGATAGTTATCCATAACAGGTAAATATTAAGTGGAACAAGCTTTTAACCAGGACATCACTTAAAAAATCCTGAACAATTCCTTTAAAGCTGGAACTTTCTTGTGGTAAGAACCTTGTTTTCATTTATTATAAAAGTATCAGTTTAACACTGTTTTGTCAACACAGCACTGCTTCATTCTGTGAGTTTGAAATAATTTTATTCTTGTATGATTCAAAGCTCAGAGTTTAAGCTATGACAGCAACAACAAAAATTAAATGGTAACATATAAGGTCAGAAATAGAGAAAAATATCTGCATGTATTTAAAAAAAACCTCAATGCCCAAACAGGTAAAAAAAAAATTATTTCATTATTTATAACTTAGTAATTTATTTCAGTACGTGCCATTAATGAATGAGAAACTACGTTTTTTGAAAATCACATGTGGGATCCTAAAAGGTTTCCGTACAAGGGCCAACGTTGTTTGCTTTATACATCTAGCACAACTGTAATGTAGAGAGCAAAATATTTTTTTAATAGTAAAAAATATAGGATGTTGAATAAGTGGATTTTGGAGTTTGTCATTTCTTAAATTATTTTGGCGAACAGACTCTTAACTGTAAATTGGTAAAAACGATTTTTAATTTTTGTTCTGCCAACAGTGCTGCACAGGATCTATTTAAAAGAAGATGCTGAAAAAAGAATAGGTGAAACATGCACTGGATCTGTCTACTGCAAACTTTGGGTTTATGTTTGATGTTTCCTTTGTCTTTTTTAGCAAAGGACAAAAAGTGAAATGAATGATTAAAAAAAAAAAACAACTATTCATGATCACACCGCATGTTTACAATAAACCTTGTCTTGCAGCATTTACTCCACCTCGGATGAGCGTGTAGCCACAGTGGACAGTCATAGACTTTGCAGTAATGCCTCATACTGAGCATGCATGTAGCAACTGTGGAGAGAAAAACTCCCCTTTAACAGAAAGAAACCTCCAGCAGAACCAGGCTCAGTGTGAACGGTCATCTGCCACGACCCACTGGGGGTTTGAAGAGACAGAGCAGAGACAGAAAAAGTACACAAAAGCGCTGATCCAGGAATCTGTTCTACTTTAGAGAAAAGTAATAGGGTAATGACAGATTAGCTCCAGTAGTAGGTCTATCAAGGAAAACATAGCTCATAGGCAGCTAAACTCTTAGTTAGTTTTCAAGTCTAGAGGATGAAAGAGAACACATGCAGTTAGTTGTAGTAAAAGCTCAGCCAATAACTATGTCTACGAGAGAAACTGGGATAAATAAACAGGACTTTTATTATAGTAGTAAAATATCACACTGAAAATATTTGAAGATCTTTTATTGGCCGTATCATCCTCCTCATTGTGTAAGGAGATAAATGAAATCAGTGAACTTGTCTAGTCTTGTTTGTCACAAACTCCAGTTCTTTTCATTGTTTCAATTAGCTACGTTTAGGCGGGTATCTATATTTCGGATTACATTTATTTTTTTTGCCTATCTCATTTACCTACATATATTGTTCTTTTCCCCATTTTGAACAGTGGTTAATTGAAATAGATTCCTATTTCTATTAACCACCATCATGTAAAAATTCCTACGATAAACCTAAAATATAATTTGTAATGATAACTTCTTGATGTGGGATTTTTTTTCCCGTCTGAGTAAATACACTTATTTCAAAGGTTGCATTTTTATACATTTTACATTGTTAGATAAAAAACACAGCAATAAAAGATTCATTTGATCTAAGAATTTTCATGTTTTTACTATTGGTCCCAATACAATTTTTGCTATTACTTTATATTGTCTCTACTGGCTCTGCAGGACAAATTTAAGAACTGCACCCATCCAGTTTTTTCCTATCCAGTGAGATACCGATACCTAGACTGAGCATATCGGTCAATACCTGATACGATTCAACAAACAAATGTCTGTGCGCTCTTTAGGATGGTGCTCTTGAATGTGTTTATTTAAGTTTGTGGTGGTGAATTTACAAAGTTTTTATCAACCCCCTTCGTAAATTAGCTTTGCAGTGCTGTCAGTGTTGCAGTTTAATCAAATTTACGGCTCTAAAGTTGTCTCAGCTCACAACAATGACCCATTTCCGAACAGCTCAGCAGAACCTTTTGATTTTCAGCCTCCAGATGGTTGCATAAAGAGATGCAAACTCTCACAGATCACTGTAGGTAAATCGTGTCCCTGTGACTGATTATGTCAAATCAGCTTTTATCCTGTACCTACTGCAAACACTAAAAAGGGTTCGATTGGACGTGCTAAATCAGTAATGGTATCACCTTATTAATGCACTTCTGATCACATTCAAATGGACACATCCATACTGTCTATATATTATAATATTATATTTAAAATATTTGTACAGATGATTTGAATGGATTCTAACTTTCATAACAGTCTTTTGTAGTTTCTGCGTGTCTTTTTCATCTGTTTGTTGTTGGATTCCTGCCTTTTCTCCTTCTGCAGCATAAACACACAGATCGTGGCTTTTTTTTTTCATCGCTTCAGGGAGTGTCTGCTCTTGTTGCAGTTCAGTTTGTTGACCAGACGATCTCTTGCAGCCAGTCATGATTCTAAGGCGGAGTCTGATGTTTTTTTTTTCTTTCATTCCTGCTTTTTGTCTTTTCTTTCACCCTCCCTGCTGAACCCAAAAAACTTCATGACGACTCAAGAATACTTCCACGTGTCCTCTGCTGGAGCTAGACGATGGAGGAGGGAAGAAAGAAAGCAAGCCATTTTTTTTTTGTTTTTTTTAATGACATTTTTTTATATTCTGTGCTCCACGTTAAAACCTACAAGAGGCAGGGGATGAATGGCATTTTACCTAAACTGATTTCTAAAAAAAAGAGAAATACAATCTATCAATTTTGTTTCCCGAGTTTGAAAAATGCGACTGATGACAAATAAACACATGAATAAATATATAGATAAATAAATACATAGAAAGATGCACACATATACTCAAACGTACTGACAGTCAGCTTTGTTGAAATGCAAACATTATACATCTGTTTCTTAATTTCCCTTTTTCCTTGTTTCCAGTTTTGTTTTACCTGTTGGTGCATTGGTCTAAGAGTGGCAGGTGGTTCCCACAGTCTCTTTATCTCACATATTAGATAGATAGATAGATAGATAGATAGATAGATAGATAGATAGATAGATAGATAGATAGATAGATAGATAGATAGATAGATAGATAGATAGATAGATAGATAGATAGATAGATAGATAGATAGATAGATAGATAGATAGATAGATAGATAGATAGATATGTGTGTATGTGTATATAATAACCCTTTTTTGGGTCATGTCTTATGAATAAACCTAAGATCTACACATTATGTATTGCTCATGTATTGCATTGTAACAAGGGATGAGGCACTAAGTAATATTACGGAAAATGATGCATCGTTTTCATAATTTATTTTACAAATAAAAAGTCTGTGTTATGTATTTCTATTCAGTTCCCTTTTCTTTGATACTCCTAAACAAAGCCCTGTCTCATCAACTAGCGTTGGATGTCACGTTAATCCCAGTATGAGTCCAGCTTTTCTGTGAAGGCCTCACAAGTTTGTTAGACAACATTAGAGAACAAGCAGCATCACGAAGATCAAGGAACACAGCAGACAGGTCAGAGAGAAAGCGGTGGAGAATTTTTTATTATTTATTTTTCATTATTTTACCATTATTGTCTTTGGAAAATAATTTTCCAAAGAGAACTGTTCAGTTGCTGACCTAAAAGAATGGGGAAAACAACCTGAACCACAAAAACCGACAAAGGCCCAACAAAGGAGTCAGCAAGAGCATCGAGGCAAGGAGCTGCAGAGACCCACAGCATGCAAAGCACTTTAGTGTGAAGTTACGTACAACACACCAGCTTCACTGTTAAACCACAGTGGTGGCATCATCATGCTTTGGGGATGTTTCTCCTTCAGCACATCCAGGGCACGTGGTTACTTTTCTGGCACAAGCTTGCGGAATATGGATTAAAAGAAATTTAATTGTAAACTTTTAGAAAAAAGCCACAGTGAAAATCCAAGCAGAAATGTAATAAGTGCGGCTAGACTGTGAAGAATATCACATCACTTTACCCAACGCCAGAAACATTAATGGGATTATTGCACAAAGCTCCAATGGATCAAACAATAGAAAAATAAGTTCTTTGACCACCTGCTGAATAGCATATAATACAGACCTATGTTAAATCCTAAAAACGAGTCAAAACGTAGTCTGTCTGACTGCATATTATGCTGTTTAATCATGTAGATTCTGCCTCTTTCCCAACGTTGCATGCTGCAATTTAATATTAGCACCCAACTTCAAGAGCATAGTGGCTGCATAGAGGAGGTCCGCACCTTGAGCTTTATTTTGGTAAGAACAGGGTAAGGATGAAAACAGAAGACTGAACCCACCTCTGAAAAAAAAATCTCCCTTTGATTCATCGTAGCGACCATGCCTCCCTGTAATCACAAATGTCCCGAGGTTCTGATTTAGTCTGTTCTTGTCAAGTGAAAGGTTATCACTTTGAAGCTGTTGTGGTTTTTAAAAAGAAAAAAAAAGGACCTCCGAAAGGATGACACAGTGCAATAAACTGTGAAATATCTCCAACCCTTGCACTGATGGTGGGCTTTGAATTTAATAAGTGTCCGTTTTGAGGTTGTACATGTTTGATTGGATTTCTGTCTGTTCAGGGGCTTCATGAGAACACCGTTTTTTTTTTCATTTTGAGTGCCAAGCTGTACTTCTTTGTTTGCATAAATGCACAAATTAGAATTTCTTTGATGGCTGACATCATGGATGGCAAGCAGCAGAAAGTTGAATTTGACTTTGTAAAGTGCCTTGAGATGACATGTTGTGAATTGGCGCTATATAATTACAATTGAATAAAATATAAATAAAATTTATTTTTGAAAAAACAAAAACAAAACAGTCACGAAATACATGAAGAAAACTGTTATCTGAGCGTAAAATATATTAGAATAAATATGTATTTATAGCCCTGTAATATCTTCAGTGAATTTGCTGTATCTTTTTTTTCCTTAATCCATTACCAGCAGTGCACCTCTTATTATTTCTTCATATTTTATTTATTTCACCTTTTTCAAACTATACTAAGCTCAGTTTTCTTCTTTTCACACAAGAATAGATCTAGAAGTACACAGCAATGCACGTACCCATAATCACAGGTGAGCATGTCTGCCACTCAGCCAGTCATGTTCCTGTGTTTTCTCAGTCCTGTGTCGGACAGGGAATCCACAAGGAGCAGGACAAGGTGCCGTTTCCTCTTACTGCTCCCATGAGGCTTGCTCTGCTAATACAAACGCTCTACTTCACACATGCACACACAGAAAGACACACATTTCGGCTCTTTAGGAGGAAGTCACTCTGCCGGCACTATTTTTGCTACTTTATCCTGGTTCCTTCATTTGTGGAAGGAGAAGCTTGTGTCTCTTCCACTCTAGTGTATTGTTTCATAGCTTTACCATTAAAGGCTGATAGCACTACGTACAGTGCATACTTTCTCAAAATGTAGAAGTTAATTTCCAGGACTTACCATGTACTTTAATGGAATTTGGTATCTGGTAATTTCCATGAAAGTTCTAGAAAGTAACCTTTATGTCCTAGAAAGCACATGGGAAGTTATATGAAACAACCACTAAGTTCCAGGAAGTACCATGTAACTTCTGGGCGTAAGTAATAAGTTACATGACAAGGCAAAGAAAGTGCACAAGTTCCAGAAAATATGTGGTAAGTTCAGGAAAACTCTAAAGTAAAATCTGGGAAAGTGATCAGTAAGTTTAACTGAAAATCTTAGGAGAGTAACTGTTAAGTTTTGGAAAGTACCTGGTAAATTACAATTAAATTTTATGTATATAGCTTCATTTCCCAACATGTAATTCCAAGGCATTTTACAAAGTCAAATTCAATCAAATCATACAGATTGGTCAAAAAGTTTCCTATCTAAGGAAACCCAATAGATTACATCAAGTCTTGACAAGCAGCATTCATTCCTGCTGAAGGAGCGTAGAGCCACAGGGACAGTCGTCTGCATTGATGATGGCTTTGCAGCAATCCCTCATAATGAGCATGCATGAAGCGACAGTGGAGAGGAAAACTCCTCCTTAACCTCTGGCAGAAGCAGGCTCAGTGTGAACGGTCGACCGACAGAACAATACTTAGAAAGCTCTGGGAAAGTAACCATTAACCTAGGACTGCTTTAGTTGAATCTGTTGGGGGAAAGGAAGGAATTTCAGCAGAACTCTCTCAGCTGGTTAGGCAAAGCGACTCCTAGTGCCCGCCTACCAAAGGTTGGTTTAAGCCAATCACGGTATCAAAACAAAAAACGTAAGCAGCAGTTGCCATGAGAAACCACAAGAAGATAAGCTAGTCAAGGTATATCTTGCTGTTCTAACATCAGAGAAGATGATGTTAAATGCAACTTAAACCTCAGTACCGCAACATGATTGGCCCAAAACGCTTTTGGTTCGGACACAAATGGTTGAAGCCTGAACGGGACAAGATGGATTCTCGTGTGTTTGTGAACACACGAATACCACGAGAATTCATCTTGCAGGCAATTTTAATGGAAAAGAAGCTTCTAAGTAAGCTTCATGAAAGCTTGGGTTGAATTACATTGTATTGCAGATATATTAATATATGGCGGAGAATAAAATCACTTTGATTTTATTTTCACTTTCAAATAGGATCCGTGAAAAAGGAACAAACAAGAAGAGGAAGGAAGGTAGAGCAAATATTTAGAAGCATAATTTCTATCAGCTTGAGGTATTTTGAGAGTTTTATTGAAGTTTCTGATGTGTCTTTCAGTCCTGTTAAAAAGCTCAACGAAGACCTGGACTGCTTGTTGCACTGCAGTCTGAACTCTGCAGCCTGCAGCCTCAGAGATCTGGTCTATTTCCAACATGTCTGGAATCCAACATGATCTTCTTTTCGTCTCCGCCTTCTCTTTCCTCTTCCACGTCTTTTGATCATGCCCATTGCGGCAACAATTTACTTCTGAACTGAAAAAGGCATATGCATTTCTTATTACAGACCAAATGGCTGCTCACGTGTGAAAAAAGGTTTCTGGATGACAAATTGTATTTCTGATTTTGATTTGGGGAAGTCATGAATATGTTGGTTGGATAGAAATTTGTCAGAAATCCTCCTTTCTCACAGTGGGACTGGAAAAAGCATATTGTTAAAGTCACTTCAAAGAGAGAGAAAAGTGCACAACTGCATTACAAAAGCATACAGCCAACATAAAATTCACATGGAGTTATGTTTCTAACAATAATTTAATGCGCATTGATAATTTTTTTGTTTGGGTGACGTGGCTAAATCCGACTTTCTGGCTTTTACCCGTGTCTAAAAGAGAGCAAGAGAAAAAAAAATCATAATGACAAGCCCTCGCAGCCAGAAGGAACAGAGCGCTGGCAACTTTGACTTGCATTTCCCTGCCCCTGCCCGTCTCTGATGGAGACAAGTCTGTGTTTAAGGCGGGGCATCTCCACTTTAGAATAACATGGAATTAACCTCAAAGATGACAATTCAAAGTCTCCGTTTTGTCATCTTTATCCCAACTTATTCTGTAAACTGTCTGCTTCCTTTATAATCTTTATGCTTTGTCTTTATGTCTCCTTTCTCTGTCTTCAACCAAACCTTCTCAGGTTTTTGGTAAAGACAGACTTTGATGTCTGGATAATTTTTACAGCAGCTCACACAGTTCATATTTAAGTTATAAAATCAAAGTATTTTTTTTTTTGTTGGATTCCCAGACCTATTCCTGTTTAGTTTTCTTCCTAACCAGATGTGTTTCTCCTCTAAATCTCCCCCTGTGCCGGCCCCCATGATTCATTTTCCACAGACACTTAAAAGGTCCAAACTTCTCCCTTCCCCCCCTTTCCATTTTCCCTTCTCTCTTTCCATCCAGTTTCTTGTGCTAAGGCTCCTACTGCTGGATTGTCTCAGCCTGCAGTTTGTCAGTAGGACTGGAACAAAACACTTGGAAGGAATGAAGCTTATGTTGAACCTGCACAGCCAACAAGCTCCTAAATGGGGATGATTACTGTGTCTCTCTGCTCATCTGGGGGTCAAAGGTGGGACCAGGCTTCTCAGTTGGGTCTTGGGTATTAGTTGGACGCGTCACAATCAGAGAAAAAAAAAAATCACCTCCAGGCAGAAGAGAAGACAAGACAGGTGGCTTCTCTTATAGGCTCCATTACTTTCACTGAAGGGAGGGGACATAAGAAGGAGAAAAAGAAACCTACATTTACAGCCACTCCTCATCCTCCTCCCTGGTTGAACCCTCGCTTTGCTGCCGCCATATTCTCACACTTCCACATGCCTCCTCTTTCCTTTCTAACATCCCCACCATTTTTTTTCTTGTTTTCTTACTGGATTCTGATTGGTTTGCCAGTTTGAATCGTATTCTGGGTGATAATGCATGAGGATTTACCATTCTTATGACCAAAAAAAATATGCTTTTTTAGTGTTAATTAATTCTAACTAGAGACTGGAAAGCTTGCAAATATGTTGAGCAGTTAGAAGACGTTGCATTTTTGCTGATCTTTTAGTTGAATCTTCTTTAAATTGTAATTTTTAACATTAATCTAGTCTCGATTATCCATACAGGTAATGCAAAAGCAGCTTTTATTATCATTATTTTTTTAGAAATAAGAAATGACTAGTTAAAAATAAATGAGTTCTTATTAAGCATTTTTAAAAGCTCCACCACGGCATCATTCTTCAGCTCTTGCTGAATATTCTCCACGCAGGCCATAGCTGTGTGAACTCAGCACTTCTTATTTCTGCTCAATAAACAGCAAATCAGAGAAGCCTTCTAGGTAAACAGGTTTTTCCCATGTAAAGTTGTGTAGAAAATACATATAGATGTTCTAGGTGATGTTGTGCCATTACACACTGTTTTAAATTATTTGATGTTTAATAAATAACCCTTGGTCTGTTAGGTATTGTCCGTTGAATATCAGCCCAAACAGCCGATATCAGGACAATAATTGAAAAGGTGATTCAAGCTCTGGCGTTCTTTTAACTGCAAACTCTGCACACATATAGAATAAAGGTGCGACAACTTCTCTTTAAGTTCAAGAATTAATTAACAGAAAAAAAATGAACATCCAGAAAACATCACTATATAATGATGGTTATCTGAATGAACACTATATTTTAATCAACAAATCCTCTCTACTAGGCTAGTGACATTTAACTAAAACTACTAAGCAAAATGAAGATAAAAAGAAGCTAAGGAACTATGTACACACAAAAGAAACAAAAAGACAAATTAAATAGTTGAAAACCATCATCAAAATGATGCTGTGAATCCTGGTTCACTGCAGAACAACATTTGTTATGTGTTTCAACCCATTCATGATGCAAATCTTGAGTGAAACAAAACATTATTTGAGAAAATAATATTTTAAAGAATGATTTGCTCAGTAAAATCAATAACCTTTAGGACACTTGATTTCTATTAATGTCAGTATTCCTCCAGGAAATAATTAGACTCAAATTGGTAACTTAGGAAGCTAGAGGGCGCTGTAGCGATTGGTCATTAGCTTGATGTAATGTTACACAAAACACCATCAAATCAACATTAATCTTCCCTATCAATGATGTACTAACACTCATAGCACTATTGAACGATGGCGGAGCGAAACGTGACAAACATTATAACAAACCATAGTTGCGTTAACTAGGGCCATAGCACTAATGTTACCCGGGAAGCTAATGCTAGCCCATGCTAGCTGACAGGCAAAGAGGGAGGTAAATCCAAGGGGGCTTGGTACATAGCAGTGATGGCACCTCCTGCTGTGATGGGCAGTCCTCTGGGAGCCTGTAAATGTCTCACATTTCAGCAGCTTTAAACTTACAGTCTGATTTTATCCTCTAAGGCTGGCTGCACAACAGTAATAAACCGAACACACTAATAAACCGAACACACTCGATACGATATTTATCACTTTAACTAGTTGCCTCAAAGCAAAATTTACAAAAAATATCCTAACAAATCACACAACCAATAAAATTGCCATGCCTGCTATTTTCAAGGTGCTACTTTTGTAATTTCCTGCAGCCACTGGCTGTACTTCTCTGCTAACCTTAGCTGATCTATAAACAGATAAAGATTTGTTTTCAGGTGTGCTAATGAACAGCTTGGAGCTGACAATGGGCAAATATGTGTGAATTGTTCATTGAATTGACCACTGGATGTTTCGTCACCAAACTTGCATGAGCACTTTTTCTTTGCAGAATAGAGCCCTGATCCATTTTTAAACAAAGCTCCAAAGCTGCATCAAAGCCATGATTTGCTATCATTACTTATATCCATACATATTGGGCTTGCATGTCTACGTCTCAAGAAGATACACAATTTTATTTTATTTATTTTTCTTTTTTTTTCTTTTTTTCTTTTTTTTTTCTTTTTTTCTTTTTTCTTATTTTGCAGTAAAGGAAGAACAAAAAGTGAAAGAAAAGAAAAAAAAGAGTAGAGGTGAAAGAAAGAGGAGATAAAAGGAAGAGAATGATAAAACGTCCTCTGTCTGCTCCATCACCTGGAAAGAGACACAAAAAGAACAGCACAACCAACAGACATAAAGCAACAGATACACTCGAATAACACCTAGATGCCATTGCTAAATCATATATATTATTATGTAAGCTGACATGTGTAATGTGATATTTGAAAAAAGAAAGTGACACAACATAAATAAATAAATAAATAAATTATAAGATTACTGTATATAAGTGAACACTTAATACCTGGGACCCAGCACCTGTGGGAGATGTGAAAGTGCACTAGTTTAGGTGAAGATTATCCAGAAATAGCTTGATAGTGATTGTGGAGAACCAAAGACCCACCTTCCCCGAGCACAGAGGCAGGCGTCAGGGGACCCGTAGCCCCGGACTCCCAAAGGGGTCCCTAAAGCAGGTCGCCCAGGAGGGGCCGACACAGGATATCTGCAACCCCCCCCCCAAGGAAGGAGCAGAGACGACCCCGAGGAAATCCCCCAGCCACCGCAATGCCGACGCCCTCAAGAGCCGCGGAGACGAGCCCGTGGGCTCCGCCGGCAGCCAGCCCCGCTGAAGTGGTCCCGGCCATGGGCCCTGAGGGCCAGAGGCCCCAGGGGCGCCCCGCCCCCGCGACGAGGGCCCCGGCCGCCCCCCGGGGGGCCAGGCCCCGCGAAGAGGCCGCCAGGAGTGGGCCGGCGCACGCCCGGGAACCCGCCCCAAACCCGAAGCCAACTAACGCGCCAGGGGGCCAAGGCGCCCGCCAACGAAGTGGAGGAGGGCAGGACGTGGGGGGATGGGCTCCGCACCTATCGGAGACTTGAGATGTTCTTGGGAGAGGGAGCGGACCACACCCATACCTGAAAAAAAAAAAAAAAAAAACAAAAAAAAAAAAAAACTCATTCACCCCATCCCTCCCTTGTGCCCCACTCGCCACACACAGAAAAAAAAAAAAAAAAAAAAAAAAAGACGCTGTACACACATTCCCACATAACACTCACATCCAACACTGACCAATTTTATAGAAATAATACTCTTTTCTGTGTGACTGATACCATAGTGCACCCACTGTAATTCTCCAAATCAGCCAGCCTGGTACAGGATTCCCTATTATGTGGCATTGCTTTAGCAACATAGATATTTCAACATGTGTACCACTGTACCACGGAATTTAATGTTTCTCAAAACTCCCAACAATGTTCCGATAATACCATTGCTTACACTGTGCAGGTGCTATGTCTGCACTGATGAAGATTAACTCACCTTGGCTAACACTAAACTAAGCTCCTACAGCTGGACAGTCCGACCAACGTTCTAATTAATTTAGCTAATAATTATATGACTGCTTAGGGCCAGTGATATGCTGTAAATAGCGCTTTGTACTTTTATCCAAAGATGGTTAAACAATCATTAAGTGTAGAAAAAATGACAGTGACTGAACAGCAAAAAGTATCTTGCTCTTTCCTGATCCATAAGCACGTAAATGTAGCATCATAAGAAATTTTAGAGGGCATAACAGAACTTTCTTGACAGGGCTACCTTTCTTAGAGTCAAGACTCATGTAGAAGTTGCGTTTTTTTCAAAAGATATGCCAGTATATGTGGCGAAATAGCCTAGTTTAATTGAGAGGTGACATTGGTGCCCCTTTCTTCCAGTGCCAATGCCACAAAATAAAGGTTGAGCAATATTGAGTAAGTTAATTTAACTTGTGATGCTGAAGAGTGCAACACAAATGTTTCAAATTTGTCGAACAGTATTCAGTGTTAAGGGGAAGATTTTAAAATCAAAATTCAAATTGGAAACATAATGCTTATCGATATTAATTCTAGATTCCTTTATACGTTCAGCAATAATTCTTGCACATTCTTGCAAGAGCGTAGTTGCATCACATATGCACAAATATTTTAGTGTACTGTTGAAGAAAGAATTGGACAATAAAGATGTAGATCCGATGTCTGCTTTGTAAAAAGTGTGCCAGTCATACCTGCTTGTTACCGACACGTGGCCTGTGATTGCACGTTGAGTGAATCCCCCGTCATTTCCCAGGCAATAATGAGAAAAATGAGAGGTGGGCCTGGGAGAAGTGAAACCTACAATTATGTGCTGTCTGCTCTGCATTACCTCTGTGAAAAACACAGAGTTCATTTTGTTGAAATGTGTAGCAATTTCACCATGTAATTCACATAATATATTTTAAAGCGTCTGAGTACTACAACTCATTGCCCATGAAAAGCATGTACTATTTATCACTTTGCTCCTTTTTCTATCCACATTGGCAGTTTTCTCCCTAACACAAGGTCAGAATGGACAAAGAATAAGGAGAAGGTTTTAAGCAAGTCACAGAACAAAGGTCACGCTGCTTAATTCAAGCTGTTTCAACCATTTTGTTGGGTTTAATGTATGCACCAAATGTCTCTTGGAGGTAAACAGGAAGCTCACATTTTAAAGGACGGCCACCCTATTGGGATTCAGACTGTGTGCAGGGAGTAAAGAAATATAGTAGAGGACCTTCGAGACGCACATTACACACATACGCATTAGATCAGACATGAGCTCTGTGCTGATTGAAGGATTTATTTATTGGAAAAATGCATTCTATTAGAGATTATACAGACAGTAAAATCTTAATTAAAAGACTGAGAATAACTGCATCAGATTCAGCGCAAACAGCAGTTAGAGATTTTTTGACAGTTAATGAGTGTTTAGTTGCGTTCATGAAGAGCTGCACCGACTTAATCCTCAGATGAACCCGGACTCCCATCATCCCACCAGAGGAAACCTCCTGCCACGTCGTCGCTCCTGTAGCCTATGTTCAGCCCTCCTTCTCATCTCTGGCAAACTCTTGGACTCTTCCTTCTTGCCGTGCTCTGCTTTTCCCACTCACAGTTTTTGAATTCTTTTTCTGTTGAGATTTTCTCTTTCTTTTCTTTCTTTCTTTCTTTCTTTCTTTCTTTCTTTCTTTCTTTCTTTCTTTCTTTCTTTCTTTAGCCAAACATAAAAACACAAGGCAAACTCTTGGACTCTTCCTTATTGCCTTGCTCTGCTTTTCCCACTCACAGTTTTTGAATAATTTTTCTGTTGAGATTCTTTCTTTCTTTCTTTCTTTCTTTCTTTCTTTCTTTCTTTCTTTCTTTCTTTCTTTCTTTCTTTCTTTCTTTCTTTCTTTCAGTGATGTGGTTGCAGCAGAGAGGAAGGGAGGGTCAGTGCAATCGGTTCGCTTCCTGCACTCCCTAAGTGCCACCTTGCTAACCCACACAGCGGTACGTAAAGAGCTCAGAGTTGGTTCAGCTGCTCTGTTTCAGTCCTGGGCTCTTTTTCACTCAGATAAAGTCTCTCATTTTGTCTTAACTCTGAGGCACAGAGATACAATCATATCCTATCGTCGTCAAACACTAGGTCCATGCTACCTTTTTGACAACCATATTTTGAAAAACTACTTATGAGCCAAGTCATGTCCAGTACAATTATAATGGCTAAACTCTATGATCAGTTGGAAATTCAAATATCCTACAGTCTTCTTCTTTTTTTGTATGAATCCTGTCCTGACATCCTAGGCGGGTAGCAAGGTGGGACTGCTCGCTCTGTAGTGTCACTGGCAGGTTTGCTCCCCAATAGGGATTGTCCCCATCCTGCAGAAGTGACTTTATTATGTCTGGTTCAGGCAAATAATTGGAGAGGCCACAACAATTAGACAAAAATGACAAAGATAGAGAGGGACAAACTAAAGGGATAAGGGGGAACCAAGCAAATAAACAGCAGAGACAGATCAATTGAACAAAAATAACTTGTCTGGGGATTTGTTGCAAACCCCTACAAAGCCAAGGTGGTGTATGTTTACCACTAATGCCTGGTGATGCATATAAGATCCTGCGCCATATAAGATCTATATATGAGCAAGGCTTGAACGCATGAATTAATTAAATTCCTTGTCAGTATGTTTATCCCAAAGCGAAAGATGGAACAACTGTAAAGCCTGGCTGTAAATAGAAATGCCCCTTTCAGGATTTTTCCTGAGCAACACTAATTTTGAGTTTTCCTTGAGCCCTGACTTGCAGATTTAGATTTTAACCAATTTACTGTAATCACTATAAAGAGTGAAACTATGCTACACGTCCCTTGACAGAAATTGTACTTTCAAATCACACAGAAAAATGAAGGAATTAAGTGACTCTAATTTGACCAGATTTTTATAAAAGTAAAAGAGCCACATAAAAGAATCTGTCTATTGATTGGTGCATTTATAGGTTGAAACATTTGGGAGTTCCATAGTTTTGATGCATTTAATGAACAAAGAAAAAAAAATCTGCCTTCTGATCTCTGGTTGTGCTGCACAGTGGTGCAGCTAGTAGCACTGTTGCCTTGCAGCAACCCAGGTGTCTCCTGGGTTGACCTGGGGTCTTTCTGTATGGAGGTTGCATATTCTCCCAGTGCATGAGTGGGCTCTCTCTGGGTACCTTGACTTGCTCCCACAGACCAAAAACATGGCTGTAAGGTTAATTGGTGACTCAAAATTGCTCTTAGGTGCGAGTGGGAGCATGACCCTGCAAGGAAAGGTCAGTGTAGACAATGGATAGATTGAGGATCTCTGGTCAACAATTGTTGCATCTCTAGATGTTTAGAGGCCTTAGTCCGTTGCATTAATCAGCTGACTTAGGTTGCTGCAAATATTGGACGAAAAATGCTCCTCTGTGATTTTAACTGATATCCAACTTAGCATATTTTTAAAACACTGACATCCTGGAAAGTTAGCCTTGTGTTTTAAAATAAAACCTACATTTTTCAATTCTAATATGGCTGATATCTGCCCATACAAACAAGTAAAATGTTCTAAAAGTTAGTCTATTTGTTAGTCAGTAAATAAGATTTTCTGCCAATGGAATGAGTATCTTTACCCCTAAAATAAGATAATTAGACATCTTGCACTTGAAATAAGATGATGGAGATGAATTGTTCCTATTTTAAGTGGAAAAATCTTATTCCATTGGCAAATAGTCTTATTTACCTGCTCAAATCAAGGACAAATACACTCATTTCACGAAAATTTTACTTATTTTTAGTTCTGTTTTTGCAGTGTAGATAAGGGCATTCAAGAGAAACATGCAAAACACAAAAACTAAACAAATTTATGACAGCTTTTCCTTAATTTTGGAGAATAAAATGGTAATTTCTCTGTTTCCACAAAGATAGAAATATATCCATTATTATCCAAATATATCTTTCCATTCATTTCTATAGAAATGAATGGAAAGATGGCAGAATGTGCATTTAATTATGCAAAATTAAATGGACAATTCCAACACCACAGATTCACCCTTCCTCCTGCATGCAGCTTGTCCTCAGCTATGTAGTATCACTTTCTGCTCATTTACCGCAACATTTGGTCCAGTCTTAGACAGTCCTACACATGCACCGTTTTAACTGAAGCTTCTTCGGCTGCAAAGAGAAAAAACGTGATGGGTCAAAACACCTCCCACAGACCTTTCCAGGGCCCGCCCCGACCATCTGCTGGCAAACGGAGAGGAAAACAGCTAATGGTCTCTCCTGAAATAAATGCAAGAGAATAGGTCAAAGAAAACAATGAAAAACACAAAGCACTCATCATATTGTAAAAAAAATAACAAAAGATTGTTGCATTGTTCAAAATCATGTCATACAAAAGAGATTAAAACGATTTAATGTCTATGATGTAAAAGAAGAGTTATCTTTTGCTTTTTTTCCCCCCCAAGCAAAGTTTCCAGCAAAAGATACAGTCAATTCTTCTTTCTTTGGTCTTGACTTGAGACCAGGTGTAGTTTTGCTCTGTAAGCTCTCATGTTTAAGAGAGCAGCAACCTCTTCTGGTAAAACTGCTCAACGAATGACTCAAAAAAAGAAAGAGGGAGGTCCACTCTTTAACTGCAGTTTCCTAGCCTTGTTTTCCTCTAGCAGTATTGAGAGTCTCAAACATCCTGCTCACAGTAATCTTAAGCAAAAACTATAATGCTTTTTACTCCAGTGCAACATCACACTAATTTTGTTCCTATTTTATTTTTTCAATAAATGTACAACATACTTCTCAATGAGGAACCAGTAAATCAAACGTTTGCTGGAAACCTTTGAGATAACCGTGTTGTCCACTAGAGGGAGCCTCTGCACCGCTGAGTGCGAGGAGCAGCAAATCCATGGCTGGTGAAATGCTCCAGTGAAGGCTGACTTCTGAAGCTTTGTTCAGTGAAATAAACATGAATCTCATGTAAATGGGCTTCTGAAGCTTTGTTCAGTCAAATAAATACGAATCTCATGTAAATGGGCAGTGTAAACCCACGCATTATGTTACACTTGCACACATGCAGTGCATGAATATAGAGTGACTCCTGACAACCAGCCAGAGATCCAGTGCTTTTAAAACACAGAGGTCTGTGTCAGTCATTTATTTTCCTAAACAACAAGCTTGTTTTAATGTGACTTAACTTGAGTAGACCCACTCATGTCGTTGGCGGGATTCACTTACATGCCGCCTCTTCTGCGACGCATATGCTAACCCAGAGCAGCTCACTAATCTTGTCTCAGCGTTTTAGATCCAACGACCTCTCAGGAAGTATCATTCCCCCTTGAAGGATTCAAGTACAGTCTGCTGCTGTGCAGATTGATGATGCCGTCCTTGCGCCTAACCTTATTGATTAAACTTTTTCTTTTTTTTTTTTTTGTATTCCTGGCTCTGTTTTGGATTGTTCTGGGGACAACCCGACCTCAACAAATCTAACAACCTCCTTTATTAAAGAAACCTCAATCCCTCTCTGGCGTGTTGACATTTCTCTGCCCTTTTTTTCCACCTTTATTTACTGGCCTAATGGACAATATTTTGTTTAAGTGCCCATTTAAAGTCCTTTGCAAATGTTCCTCTAATAGCATCAAGACCCCTTGAAAGCAGTCATTTGGGTAAATAAAAGTTTCAGGACACTGTAACTGGGCTGCTGCGTCATACAGTCGTTTCTTTTTTAGATTTTGTCCAGAAAATGAAAACAAAGATCGACTAAAGGTGTGGAATGGTCGGGAAATTGCCAAAATACAATCATTTAAGGATGTAGCTATAGATTTTAGTAGATTGTAGTTTAACATGTATTACTGAGAGCTCCACTTTGCAGAATGGTCTAATGTTACTAAAGATATTAAAAACCCCTGTCTGTGTTTCTACAGCAGTAAAATCAAACGTATGTGACTGGAACATTTTAAAGCACTGTCTATGTTTGATATGGTGTATGAATTCAAATAGAGTTTGGTCCGTCCTGTTGTCCTGCGAGGTGAAATTTATGATAGAGGCTCGTTTTTGTGTACCTCGTTAAAAGCCTGGGAGGTTTTCTGTACAGATCATAGTCTGCCAGAGGCAGATAGTGATGAAGTTCTCCCTGAAGTCCATGGGTTCATAGGTCCAAGGGTTAGATCTCTGCTGTCAAGCTTGTGAGGAGTTTAAAAAGCCTTTTCATGAGAGCCAAGCAGGCCTCTTGCTTTCCCTGTTTTATTGTTTTATTGCTGTGGTTGTGACTGAAGGACATGAATGTAAGCAAGAGAGCAGAACAGACACAGAGGCAGAGCCGAGGCTTTTTGACTCTGTGTTCTTCTGTTCTCATTCTTGCAAGAATTGATAAAGTGCTAGTTGAGTGAAAATCAGCAAGCTCCTGATAGGGATCTATGACTTCTCATCTGTCACTGAATTCCTATAGAATCTAGGCAGTAGATGTTTGGCCCTACTTTAACCCTAACCCTCTTTTTTCTTTTTCTCTTTTCTCGTTTTGTCTCAAACAGGTGCTATTTAAGATATTTCTTGATTCTGCTAGTCTGGCAGTAAGCTGCCAGCTCGCAGTTTTTGTCCACGAGGCCATGAGACAAAAACGGGGCGCAGGTTCCAAAGACCATGATGGTAACTAAACGATTTGCCTCCCATTCTACTCAAACTCTAGAAACCTCAGTAACCTACTGTCTGAGAGTAAAGTGTTGCTATTTAGGACTGGATAGACCAGTCAGACCTTGTATTATAATATGGAGCTTGATAATTTGGAGATTTATATGCAACAAAAACAACATACAATTACATTCTCTACCCTTGCAGCAGAATTTTAGGCTTACTGAATGGTTTGGGCCTTTTAATAGTGAGTAATCTCTCTATTGTGGTCTTTAACGAACAAATGGATGGAACAGGGGGCTAAACTGAGAACACAGCTAACAACATTATTAGCCTGCATGTTCACCAACCAACACAAGGCTTTTTGCTTTTGAACAGTAGTTGAACTGGGCTTCTATTACTCATGGACCATGGAGAGCAGCCTCTCTCTCTCTTTCCTCACAATGCACAAAAGCAGGGGCGCCTCAATAAATACTTAAAGTGTTTGGCCTCTGATAATCTTGATGCGACACTACAGCACGTTATGCCTAATGAGTGAAACATGCACCAAGCTTTTTCTTTTTTGTAAATATATTAACTTTGGTATAAAAGTCAAATAGAAAGGGCATGCACAGAAATGATGGGTCAGGATTCTTGATATCTTGACCCATGTCTTCACCGAAGGTCTTCATTTTCTGGAAGGCCGCGCCTCTTTTTGTCACGGTCTGCACAGCTTTTTGTCCCAGCATCCATGTTTTATTCCTTGTTTGATATCTCAGTCTTTTCTAAGTTATCCAAGTTACTTTCCTTACATCGAGGTTTTCCCCTGGTCGTCCTGTGTTTCTTAAAATTTTTTTTAGATCAGCCTTGTTTCAGGTCCCTTCAGTACAGTCTTTAGTTTATTCCCTGTGTCTAGTTATCCTCACTTACATTTAGATAATCTTCCTTCTTCCCCTGTTGCCACTCTCTCTCTCTCTCCTCAGTTTTTCCTCCAGCTCTTTCTCCACACCTGCTATCAATTAGTCAATCAACCCCTGCCATTGTTCCAGCTCTTATCCTCCCAGTATTTAAGCTCCTCTCATTTTACCACTCTCTGCTGTTTGCGTCCTGTCTCTTTGCACCGTCGCCTCCTCGGTTGTGTCCCAGACCTACATTTTGTTTTTTTGGCTCTGGCTCCTGCATCCTCCAGTGTTTTTGTGAGTTTTTGATTAAATCCTCCAATCACTACTCGCTGCCTCTCTGCTGGTTGGGTTCTACACCAACCACTCCATATCATGACACTTTTCTGCCTTTTTTTTTATACACCCATTGTGTTTCGTGACATGACATCAAGTAAACCCTGTCATGATGGCCTTTTCAATGTAGCAATACCCGAGTGGCTACTCTTTAAAAGCATTACTGCTTTTTCTTCCTCCAGCGACCTCCCAGACTCTTCCTGATCTTCCTTTTGGCATTTCCTTTATTGATACAAACACACAAAGGATGTCAGATGTGATTTGATGTTACATCCCTCTCACAGCCAAGACGAGCCATGTCAGATAATCCCCTTTTCATTCATTTTTTTTCTTGAACTGATCCTCCCCCGAGTAGTTTAACATTTAATGTGATGTTTTCCTCTCCCCCTCTCCGCTCTGCTGCATTTACTTAAGGTCCCGTTGAGTCGCCGAGAGTCTCGTTGAGGGGAAAAAGAAAAAAAGGAAAGCTCGATCTGCATAGATTAGAATTGTAAATCGCGTCAGATGCTCACGACACGGCAGCCATCCATAAAGATTAGTTTTAAAAGAAGTGTCAGAGCTAACGCAGTGGCGCTGCTGGGAGGAGACGGGCATAGATCAGCGGACTGCAGGCAGATGGACCACAGCGACACATAGATAATTATGCATGAGATAATTGGCTTGGTAAGCTGAAATTTGCCCTTCAGGAGAACCAAAGTGTTTTTAGGACTCTAAAGATTTGATCTGAAGTGCTGGATAATGGTCGGCTTGGATCGGGTAATTACAAGCGGGGACACAGGCCACCACTTCTTGCTGACACTTTATTAGACTTTAGAGTCACTCAGCACTGAAATTGGTATTTTGTGGTCGTTTACGCCTTAATTAATTTGCTATAATGAAAACTCATTATACAACAAGTAATAATTGGATAGACTATTACATCAGACCAGTAAAAAAAAAAAGTCTAATACAGAAATGTGGGCTTGATGAAAAGTATGTTCAATGCCTGCTTAAAGATCCTTTTCAAAAGGTGCTTTTAATCAAAGGAGCCTCATCAGAACGTATACCTCGAAAAAGATTAAGAGAGAGAGAGAAGGAGAGAGAGGAAGAAAGTTTTTATTTTGACTGAAATCACTAAAGATTTTGCTAAGATGTTTCATCTGTTGCACTAAATTTATACACTGCAAAACGGATCTAAAAATAAGTAAAATGTTCTCAAAGTTAGAATGTTTATTTACCTGCTCAAATTAAGGATAAATACATCCTTAATTTGAGCAGGTAAATAAGACTATCTACCAATGGAATGAGTATTTTGACCCCTAAAATAAGATAATTAGATATCCCGCACTTGAAATAAGATGATGGAGATGAATTGTTCCTATTTTAAGTGCAAAAATCTAATTTCATTGGCAAATCATCTTATTTACCTACTCAAATCAAGGACAAATACACACATTTTTAGAGCATTTTACTTATTTCTAGTTCTGTTTTTGCAGTGAACAAAGGTATCCCGGGCTTCAATTGGGCTCTGGGTCCGTAGCTCAGTAGCTGTCAGGACACTTGAATTAGAATCACGAAGGAAAGAGGAGAAGAGCGAATTATTGTCTTCACTTAATTATTTATTGCGACCAGAGGTGGTTCTGTCATGAATGGTCCACCGTATTTTAGCACCGAGTGAGGATCCCCATTACAGTATACGGGAGCATCAAACCTTCACTAACTGCACATGCTTAAAAAAACTAAACAAAACAAAAAAAACACTTGCTTTGGGTACAATTGGAAGATAATTAACCTCTGTTTCCCATATGGTGCTTTTGCGTCCCCCTTTCTAATTACGCACCAGGCAACTGCAATTACAGCAATTAAAAAAGACGCAATAAGAAACATCCAATCATGTCTTCAAGCGAGTATTCAAATTGAGTTGCTGCATGCAACAACTTTTGATCTCAGAGGCAAGTTTTTTTTTTTTTTTTTTAAAGCACGGCTCTTATTAAGTTATTCTGAATTTTTTTCACAGATCATTTTCTCAAGAGGGGGAAAAAAGAATCTGAATGACAGAATAGCAATAATTAGTAACTGACTCAATTTTTTTGCAGTGAAAGATTACAGTCAGTTTATGTCTCAAAATCTGGAAAATGTACAAAACTGACTGAAGACAAAAATAATCTTAGATATGTTTTTAGCATTTACTTTAATCTGTGTAAGGAGTGTTTACTTTGAGAGCTCTCCAATCTGCATATGCGATGCGTTTCAAGATGGGCAGAAGAAAGCAAATCTAAAGGAGAGCGAAGGACGAAAAAAACATCAAGCGTAATGACAAAAAATGATGGTCCTTAGCTGAAATAACACCTCAGGAAAATGTCCCTCCTGCCCTTTGTAAAAGCCTTCCAGCATCGTGAATGAGTGATGTACATGTGGATTTGAGATCTTCTTCTTTTCCTTTTATTCATTTTCCCAGATCCACTTAAAAAAAAACAAAAAAAAAAACCCTCGTTCAGCAGAGCTTTTTCACACAGTTCAGACATTTTGGTAAGAAATGAAAGAGACTTTGTTCTGACAGTGAAGGTCATTTATAAAGTAGGCTCGATCTGAATCATTTTCATTTCATCTTAGAAATCCTGTGAAGTGGATTAGTTAATAATGCATATAGAAAAACTAAGGCTTTACCCCATGGTAAAGATTATTAAGCGTAGTAAAAAGCCATTAAATGTTTGTTTTTTTCTTCCAAAAATACATGTAATTGAGTTTTGTATATTTATTTAGTGGCTATCCAGCCTCCAGCACCATCAGCCCAGACATCCTCCATCAGAAGCTCGCCCAGCTCACGGTGCCGGTTTCCACCTGTCAGTGGATCTCCAGCTTCTTCATCTTCTACACTGACAACATTCAGTGTCCGTCCATCACCGTGTGGTTCGGCTCCTCCAGAAAACAGGACGGGTCCAGACAGCAACCAACAGTCGGGTCTGTGGAGAGGACCATCCAGGCTGACCTGGTGTCTCGAGGTAAATGGCTGGAAAGCCCACGGAGATGGGATCAAGACTGCTCTGTAGCTGCTAGTTTGGGTGAAAAAAGGCATCTATGTTAGACAGAAAAAATAAAACCCACACTAAACAGAGGGGGTTTTCATTCCATGAGGTTTTACAGGTTTTTCCCCACATTGTTTCTCAGCCGCTCACACATCAAGACGTGACTAAAACAGCTCACATACTGCGTTGTTTGATGACACACAGGGATTGTCAAGTGACGACGACCCAAACGTCGCGTTGAATGGAGGGTAGGGCCTGCGACTCATGAGACTTTATCAGCCCCATTCATGAACCTAACTGTGCAATTAATGTGATTACCGATTGGAATTTATAAACCTGCAATTTTTTACAACCTGTGTTGAAAGTTGAACAAGCCTTTTGGATGAGACACCCAGTCTTCAAGATACAAGACATTTGTTTTCATTTTAAGCAGATTGGATTGTCGTGTCCGGGATGATTTAGGATCTACAACAAAAAGATTTTGAGTTGCATATTTTATTAGATTCTTTCTTCAGGACTTGTCTCCAGATTTCGATCTCGGACTTGACTTTGGTCTTCTCTCTCTCCTCTATCCTAGGTGTGTGACTTTTATCTGAGACGTAGCCATCTGATCTCAGCTTTAGGGAAGAGATGGCTACTTGGCTAAGACTAACGCAGGATTGGCAACCAAACAAGAAAAGGGGCTATTTGCATTTACCTGAATATTACATTTAAAAGGGCCTATTAGTTCACAGTTTGTTTGTCCTTATGTTGTTGCTGTGAGTAATTGTTTGAATCATACAAGGGATCATGGAAACATAATGTGAATCATAAAATGCAAAACAAAATAATTCACCATTAAGAACTGAGCAAAAAAAATAAAATAATTGTGCCTGATTAAATTAAATAGCCTGTGCTTCCTTCGATTTACATCATTGTACACTCCTGTCACCTGTTTGTTTTCTCATCATACCAACAAAACGGAAGGAGACAGACTATCAATCACACTGATTATGCCAATCAGTCTGAATATAGAGGCCATTTGAACATAAGGCGTCCCGCTAAGAGTAAATGTTTCTTGACACACAGGAGGACGGCTCAGGAATGTTGTTCAAGGTTCACTGAACTAGGTGGCACTGTTGCTCTGCTTCCACTTTTACTGCCATGTTCAAGGGAGAAAATATGTCTTTGTGGTGATCATCCTTCAGATATACTACTTAATCTTTCCCATATCTGAATAATATTAGAAATGATCAATAATTGCGGCCTGATCAAGGCGTGATTATGTTAATATTGATAAAGATGGTTTTTAGGGCTGGAAAACATAAATTCTCCCCAATCGACAATAAAAAGAAATGCGGTCCCCATACAGTTCTGCTTAATAAGAGCTGTCTAACAATCAGGATTCACTTATTCATTTTTCAGCTCTGCCTCTGGCTTCTCCTTCTATATCATAGGTATGGCAAATGTCAGTAATTTCCCCTCACTTACTGTGGAAAAGGCATCAGCTTTTGTACCTGTGCAAGCTTTTTATGATCTGATTATGATTCGTGCAGTCAGACTTTACTTTCCAAGACAGACAAGTGGGTCAGGACGGTATAGAGTAATGAAAGCCGGCTGCTCTACTCACATGAGTTTGTGCTTTTGTTGGGTAAATTGTATTTTTCAGACAAAGGTGGGATAACAGTGTCCTATTCTCTCATCTGTGAAACTTCAGAAAACAGAAACTCTGCTCAACAAAAAGCTGCAGCTGTGAGCTGCTCTGACGCTCTGAAATCAAATGTAGAGCTGATCTGTATTCAGTCAGAATAAAAAGTCTGTCAGCTTTGTTTTAAAGTTCACTGATTGGCCAACAGATCCATCCATCCGTCCGTCGTCAGACTTATTGACAGACAGCCAGACTAGACAACACACACACACACACACACACACACACACACACACACACACACACACACACACACACACACACACACACACACACACACACACACACACACACAGTCAGAACTAGGGGTAATTTAAAGAGTCCAATTAACCTGACAGGAACGTTTTTGGACCGTGTGTGACGAGGCCAGGGTACCGGAAGAGGGTACTCACAGGGAGCGCGTGCTAACCCGCTGCAGGAAGAGGACCCACGTTGGGATCTGAACCGAGGACCTTCTGGCTGCTACACCACAGAGATAACAATTTTTACAAGTAAAATATATCAAAAATAATAAAAAAAAAAAACACTGGAGTCTTAGCAACACATGGGTTTCTTTCATTACTGCTAAGAATACTCTATATTGTTAGAAGAATTAGGTCACATGGACTTTAATAATGTCTCGTTCTTGATAAAAATACTTTAATGTGGGCCTGGACCCCCCATTGCAGCTCAGAGAGCCTCAACTCTGTGAGGGCTTTCTACATGGTTTAGAAGTATATTTAGGGGAATATTTGGCAACTCTTACAGGAGAGTATTTCTGAGGTCAGGCACTGATGTGGGATGAAACATCACAGCCTCCACTCTGATTCATTTTAAAGGTGTTCTATTGGGCTTAGGTCAGGATTATATCATTATATTATGTTTATTGAATTAATATATTAAATAATTTATTAATATAAAAACAAAAATATGTTTTTGTGCACCGGTGCACAATCATGTTGACACAGGAAGGGATGCTCCAAAATCTGTTTCCACAAACTTGGGGGGGCAGGAAATTGTCCGAAACATCTTGGTGGGTTCAAACATTAAGAGTTCCCATCACTGGGACGAAGCTTCTGAGCCCAATCCCTGAACAACAGCCCTGCACCATAACAGCACCAAACTTTACACCGGGCACAGAGCGGGGGCTAGTGCTGTTCTCGTGGCAGCTACATGACCCTGAGACACAACTGGTCACTCCAGACCTCCGTCTCACGTGCTCCAGAACCTCCCACTGCATCCGAAGCTTTGCATTGTCCCGTAACACATCATGACTGAGTTGCTTCCATTTCTACCTGGATCCAGTTTGCTTTAATACCACTAACAGTCGACAGATATTCAAGAGGAGGAAATTTCCCAACTGGACTTATTGGAGAATTTATATCAGCTGAAGGTATCAAACTGAATTCACTGAGCCCTAACTTAAAGTTGCAAAAACACGTGGCCGTGGAAGGGATTTCATATCCAAATTAAGTGATTTGGAGCGGTGACCCAATAATTTTAGCAATATTTTGGCAATATATTGTATTTTAGTGCACACATTTGTGGCCAAACACCCAATAAATGTAGAAATATGAATGACTGTGTTTGTTGTACTGCAGTGTGGTAAATCTGGCATTGTTGAAAGTATAGATGTAAAATCAAATGCAAGCCCATCAAAATTTGAGTTAATGTCTTAGCCAATAGGGGGTTTTCACTGACGTCACTGGCCAACTTCCGGTCCGCCATATTGGGTGGTACACTTCCTTATCTCTAGTTGTCGTACACGTATTATCGTATCGCGAATGGATAAGTACGCCAGCACGCTAGAGCGACCAGATAAGGACGTATATCTGAGGAAATGTTCCGTGATCGACCATATGGACCCCTATGCCCTCCACGGTGCCTTGTTTAGCCGTAATCCAGATGATTGGCCAAATGTAGAGCACGGCGACATAGTGCATTACCTGGTGTTCAGTGAAAACCCTCTGCACACTCTTGAGGAAATGAGAGCTTACAAGGATCTAGAGGCTCACAACCAGTTCACATCTGGTTATGTACATCAAGGAAATCGCCATCATACGTGGACGGGTGAGTTTTAATAAGATGGTAAAAATGTAAACAATCCGACGCAAATGTGTCGCATGCTTCTGCGGTGGCTGGCGGCCGGCGGTGCGCGAAGGCGCTTGGCTGCAGAGCCGATCGACGCCGCTCGCGGCTTTAATTATTTAAGCAGAACAATGACCAGTGCAAAATTAAGTTGTATTTACCGTATTGGCGCCGGTAGGAGCTGCAGATCATAAAGCCAGCAAACAGTGGGAACACAGTAACTCGTTCAAAGGTAAGCTGCGCTCAGCCGGGCTCTGGCTCATGCTAACCGTTAGCGCTAACAACCACTCACGCATGTAATGTACTTTTAACTTGCTGCTATGTGTTTCAAACGTTTAGAACACACTCTCATTGACATCGGGATACTGTGGAAAGTTATGTTCGGTCGACTTACAGCCGCGATCCAAGCGAGCCGACGACTCTTTGTTATCGCTAACAGTTGTTCTCCGTGGTTGCGCCTCCAGGCAGGAAAGCGGTGGAAAATTAATCTGTTTCTATGTTTTTCCCATGGCGATCATGTGTTGTGCTGTTACAGCCCACAATACAGCAACGGTTTACCATGGTTGAAATCAAGTTAAGGTAAAATTAATCAAATTAAAACACGGCTGAGAGAGGGAGTACAGTACGCGGTAGTCATAGACAGTAGAGGCGGCGGAGGCAGTCAACATGGCAGCCGCGGAAAGTAATAAGTCATAACGCCCAAGCCCTATTATTAATATATTCTTCTTACATGTTTTAAATACTTAACAGTTAATTACCTGTGACAAAGTGAGCACCGCAGACTCTGGCGTATTCCAGCTTAACACCGTCCAAATCGGACCTGGATATCCGTGTCAGCCATAGGTGACGGCGTTGTTCAGACAGCTGTTTTTTTTTTCACACTGATTCACTATTACGGCTGGTAGGCGATAGAAAGCGTTGATCTCCACCTCCACGGGCCGTGCAACCAACCATTAAACACGTTTTCCCCATTGTTCACTTCCAATACTGCCTAAGGCGTCATACAATGCAGGTCAACGGTGCGAAACGACTGACACCCAATATGGCGGACGCGCTGAGTAGTCACGTGAGCGTGACGTCAGCTGAAAACCCCCTATTGTATCACAACCAAATGCATTTTGCAGTAATTTATAGGCTTTTGGTAAATGCTGGAGGAATATTTGACCAAGTTTCTTGGACTCGTTTGTACATTGAAATTAATTTGTTTCATCGTAGGAACCTGATCAAAAGCAAGATGGTTGAAAATTAGTCAGTTTGGTATTCCAACTTTACAATGATTCCCAACACATTAGGAGAACATTACCTGTCACAATTTTGCACTTTTGTTTTCTGGACTGATTTGATCAATCAGCTTTGTCATCTCCCAGCCACCACTCAGCACATGATCAGCTCCACCTGCTACATTTAATCAGTGCCACCTCTGCTCACCTGTCACCCTGCCTTTTTATGCCTGCCACAGCCAACCTATCCCTGCCAGAGCATCTCATCTTGTCTCACTGCAGGCACGTTGGGTCCCAGTGTCTTCATATCGCCAGTTCGATCCTTTGGATCTGTCCTCGCCCTGCCCCACTAGTTCTGTTTAACGAGTGCTTGTGTGCACCGCCTGGTAAACGTTTCTTCTGGGTTTTTTGTGCCTCACGTTGCCTACGCTTGGGAACACATCGACAGCTTCTAGTCAAGGCTGATTCTGCCTGCAACATCGCCTGCTTCACAAGTCAACCTCCGCCCGCGTCTCTTGGTCAGTTCTGGTTCTGTCTGCAAAACCCGATCAAGTCTGGTTCTGCCTGCCACAGCTGGTCGGCTCAGTTTTCTGCCTGCCACATCGCCTGCTTTGCATAATCAAGTAAACCTCTGCATGCATCAAGTCTGTCTGCATCACCTGGTCAGCAGGCACAGCTACCTTCAGTCATCATCATCATCTGGTTATCTACCCATTTTTGACCATCATTCACCCATTCTAAATAAACTTTTATTGCTCTTCACTGTGTCCGGCTCAAATATCGAGTTCTCCTATCACTGCATTACAATAGTCCCTTTTAAATGTAATATTCAGGTAAACACCACTGCATTACAATCCCCCTTCTTGAATGGTCCCAACCTCAACCCTAGGGGCTCAAATGCAAGGAAACCAACCAATTGAAATCAATTGAATTAATTCATCCATGAAGAGCGGTCAAATATCACCCCAGGAGTTTGTTGATGGCAGTAAGATTGCCAGCGTAGCAAAAGGCGAAACAGGTAAGCAGTGTCCTGGTTTGTCCCCTTGATATCTGGAGGAAGATCTCACCCCCTTAAACGAAGAAAACCTGGAACGGCCCAGAATGAAATGGTTAAACGACCCTCCCTGTATCCGCCAAATGACATTTTTTAATGTCACCCAGACAGTTTGTGACACTGCACCGTTTCAGTGGGATTTCACTCTCTAAATATCACCCAAAACCTCTCCGGTCTGGATATGAATCCATCATTGATCAGGTCGTCTTTCATGCACAATGAGTATTCAACAGAGACAACAAGACGGGATGTTTGACATTACACTGTCCCCCAGGGCGTCATTGTAACACGAGTCATCACACAAACTAGAAATTACTCATCAAAACTGGTCATGCAGCAGAAGTGTAAGAGGATGCTGGTCATGAGCCTGTGTGATATCAAATTTTAGCGACACAAAGTCATGAACTGCGGGGATATAATGTTCAATTGTACAATGAACCAAATATTTGCTATAATTTCCACAACAATGCACAACGTGGCAGCCCGGCTTGTTTTTCCATTTGAAAGGTGGGCTTTCAAATGGAATCCACATCAAAGTTTTCTTGTTTACTCCTCTTTTTGACTGACTAAATAGAATTTCTGCTTATGGCCGCTAATGGAGCTGTCAGGCCTGTTATAGCCGGGAATAACTGAGCAGCGTATCAAAGTTTCAAGTGCAAGGCTCCTAATAAAATGAGAGCAAAGCAAAACCAGCTTCCACTTGAACGCTGCTGTCTGACTGCCTTGATGCGAAAGCATCCAGGTTGACTGCGGGAATTCAAAGAGGCGACAGACACGTCTTTATGTTGGTGATCAAAGGCACGCGTGTTCAATGCGCTCCCAGTTGGTTTATGACTCACCAAGCTAAATTGTGCCTTCCTGACTTGCAATCATTTCTCCTTTAAGCGTTGGCACAGCAATACCTAAACCTAATTAGGGCAACTGGCACAATAAGAAGTGTTTTTCATTATATTTAGATGCCACCGTTTACAATGGATGTAAAAAGTCGACTTACTGTATCTCTGTTAAAAGGCCGGGTTTTGCCATGTAAAAAACAAAAATAAGCAATAATAAATTATCTCAAAACTTCTTTTTTTTAACACGACCTATAACCTGTTATAGGTCATATAGAAATCCTTCGGGAACAAAACTAGCAACCAGATTAATCACCACATTCAAACTCACATTAAACTGGACTCAATAAACACCTGCAATCATTTAAAATGCCTCTAATTAACAGCAAATGAAGTTTGGCTTTTCTTGCAGGATTTCTCTGATTATTTTCATAGCCACACTCCACAAATAAAGCCGCGGTCCGAGGAGAGCTTCTAAAGCATCCGAGCAATCTCATTGTCCAAAGGTATCAATCAGGAGAAGAGTACTAAAGAATGTCGTAGATGTTAGATATGCCATGCAACACTATGAAACTGTCACAATGAAGTGGAAAAAATAAGGTTTAACGGTGGCATCGCCAAAAAAAAAAAAGTCAGGACGTCCCTCTTAAAGTGATGAAAGAGATGCAAAGAAAGCTGGTCAGGAGCTGCCAAGAGGCCCACACAAGGAGCTGCAGCGATTTCAGCCTCTGAAGTCCTAGGATGGCTGTGTTTCGCATGTGACAACAATCTCCTTCATTTTCCACATGTCTGAGCAGTATAGTAGGGTTACAAGATGGACTTGGCTAAAATCTCCCAAAACCTCGTGGGAGAATTAACAGGCCACCGTTTGGTCATCATCTGCAAATCGTATCATGACCTAAGTGCGCACACTCATGCATTTATTACCTAACTTGTTTTGATTTTCACGCAGTATTTCTGCCTAATTGATTCCATGCTTTGTAGTAGCGTTGTACGCAAAAAGCTAATATTAAAGGTGGAACAAGTTCTGCAATTACTTGTATTAGTTTCATTTTTTTTTTTTTTTACATCATACAAAGCTGCCATTTTCACAGGAGCTTGTGGACTTTATACGTCTGCCGAAGCTTCGACTGGTCCTGTGTGCCACATTTAACTTATGACTTAAAGCACTGATGTAGCTGCCAAAAAGCTTTTCTGCAAACAACAACAAAAAAAAAAAAAATGCATCAACAACTAAAGTGTCCTAAAACGACTGATTTAGTCCTACCCCCCTTTAACCAGAGTTCTGCTTAGATTAGAGGCTGAAAACAAGTCCAGATCCAGGAAGCTGAAACGGCCGCTGCGTGTAACTGTACAAACACAATATGTGATTCCACAGCCGGAGCAAACGGGTGACGGCTCCACGCTGGAGCCGTGCAGCCGTGAGTTACATGTTGTGCTTTGTGCCGTGGCTCCAAATGAAATATGTGGGCTCTGCAGAGGAAACAGAACACGGTATGTATGTGGCACACCGGCACATAGAGCTAGATGCTCCACTTGCCACCTCTTATTAAAGCCGTAGTTTATAAACTTGCTTTTGAATGAGAAAGAAAAACAGCTGCTGGGACGGTTACACATGCACGACGTCCAAAACAAAGGAATTAAGGAAGACGAATTCGGTTCCAGGCTTCAAGAAAAATGGCTGCAAGGAAAAGGAAATCAAATATTTACAGCCCTCGAGAAGCACAAATCTCTCAGCAAACGCTCATGTAATAACCAAAACATACATTTGTCGACTGCAGACTCCGAATTATGTTTTTGTTCTGGAGCTTTTTTAAACCACAATTTAGGTAGGTAGGTAGGTGTCGGGCTTTTTGGGCCATTTGATGAGACGTTCATGGTCTCAGAGCGTTTCTCCCTCTGTTTGGGGCTCCTGGCCACATTCCCTCTTGGACACGACCTTTGTTATGTCTGGAAAAGGTCGCCTACTGGATGCATTTCCCAGAAAAAGGTAAAATATGCAAACAGGCTGAGGGAAATATTTGCTTTCCTGAAGGAAACAACGGCGTGCGTTTTTAAGGTGTTAAAAATAATCCTTCCCACTGGACTGACGAAGAAGACCAGAGGACCGTAATCAGTGACAGAATCAAACTGAAGACGGAATCTCATAATCATTACGTGTCGTATATTAAAACAACTTCAGATCCCTGAATAGCTATTTGCAGCTAAACCAAAGTCAGCCGGTGATTACAGACTCTTTAATATGACACAGCACAAGGAAACCAGTTCAGACTTTAAAAAAGTGAACACTTCAGTGAAAAAAAGCCTTTTCCTGACTTCCAGATTTCTTTTCACATTTAAATGCGCCACAGATCATCAAACACATCTTAATACCAAACAGAGATGATCCAAATAAATACAAACTGTGGTTTTCAAACGATAATTACATTTTTTCAGCATAGCAAAATTCAAAAGTATAACCAATATGAAAAAAATTGCAGAATTGTTATAATTTATTCACATTTCAGGGTTTTAGAGCATGAACGGCCTGTTTAAGTCCAAGCCATGACGACCAGATTTAAGTCCAAACTTTGACAAAGGGCTCTCCAAAATCTAAATTTTATCTCTGTTTTTGCCATCCAGAATCAGCCTTGCTGGTCACCCATGTACGTCGGCCTGGCCCGGTTCGAGTTTTGGTCCTTGGACCTTTGCCGCATGTCTTCCCTTATTCTCTCAACCCATTTCCTGTCTGTTTTCTGACAAATAAAGGCTCCTAGTGCCAAAATAAAGAGAAACTGATGGCTGAACATTCTCTTTTCTGGATTTCCTGCTAAAGAGTAGATTTTATGGTTCCGTCACTTATAGCAAGTCATCCAGGTCCTGAAGAAGCAAGCAGCCCAAAACCTTCCCACTGCCACCACCATGTTTGATTGTTGGTGTGATACCGTCCTCCTGTAATGCTGTAGTTCTACGTAGTGAGACGCACAACTTCCAAAACGTCTCACTTTCGTTACATCAGTTCACAGAATGTTATCCCAAATGTCCTGGAAATCATGTTATCTTTGGGTAATGTGATTTGAAATGTTTGCATTTTAAATTTCCTCGGAGTGGAAGGAGTTTCTTTGTTACATTTTCTATCCACTTCATGTTGTCCAGCATGTACTGTTTAATTGCTTTATAGATTTTGCTGGACAGGCTGCCTTGGTGTGGCTGGTGAAACGGAAACAATCAGTTAATGCATGATTTAACATTGAGGACATTAGATTTTCTCACAGGGCCAGGTAACTTTGGATAGCTTTTCTTCCCTGTATACATCTAATAATAATAATTTGTAAGTAATTCTTCATTTATTCAGGTTATATTCATCGGATAATAGAAATATTTGATAATCTGAAGCATTTGGGAGTGTCAAAAGCTGTAGAACTTGGCAGTTCTAACTGAGACTGACACACTTATGTGTCCAGATCTTCATCTGAGACTCCTCTACAAACGTATCTACCAAATATATGATAGCAATTTCAAGTATAAATTCCAGATTTCAAAAATTGTGCCAAAATGGCACAAAATAGTTTGGCTTCCGCCTGAATTTTTGTGTCAATCTAAACATGGATAACTTCTCAGTTGCTTGTTGTGTGGACACCAAACTTGCTACTGATGTAAGATGTTGTAGTTACAATTTATAGTGTTTTTTATTTCTTCTTTATAGCAAAAGTCAGAAGTTTTGTACATAAACATCAGTTTTATTGTTTTGTTTTTTCTTAGGTGGAATTTATTTTTTGGGTATCTAAATCTCATTTACTCAGGGCCAGAATCATTTACTCTCAAATGTTTACACCCACATCATCCTCCAGGGCCTTTATGTTAGTTGATACCAAGATTAGCAGTTTAGGCAGTTTAGGCACCATTTATGGTGCTTGAGAGTGTCAGGTTTGAATTTAAGGGTGTATTGCAACAAGAAAAAAAAAGTCATTCCAGTTTCTGATGGATTTTTCTCCATTTTTGCTGAATCCATTGGGTTCTCGAGAATGCAGCTTTAAACAGGCTGTCCAGTGCAAACACCTCGGCACACACACGAGATGGGTGTATAATAGCAGCGGCACAGGGGCGACAACTTACTTTACTGAGAGTTATGGTGTTTTTCATTAGGAGCGACTGGGATTCCCTGAAGGAATTCGACCATGTTGGGAGACCCATAAAGCTTTAATGGCTTTCAGATCGTTGACTTTGAGAAAGCGACTGACCTTCATTGTTCCATGGAGATTTCATCGGCTAATATTCGGTTTTTATTCATCTACAAGGTCAGGAAAAAACAAAAATATCACGGTAACAATGCATTTTACACAGGCTGTAAATTCATTTAAAAAAAGAAGAAAAAAAGAACTCACTATAAATGGAAATCCATGCAGATTATTGGAAACACTCTCCGTATCTGCATATTTGTTCTGCATGACACAAGCCAAAAACTCTTGTGCAGTAAATGGCATGTGTGTGCATGATTAATTATAGGTTCTGCCTCAATCTATTTTCTGTCTTAATCTCTTTAACTCTTTAACCTTGAAGAGGTTGCAAAATATCACTATTCATAATTGCAAATTTTCCCCAAAAATGAACCTATGGGGAAGCAGCAGCAGTAGTAGACACAAGGCCTTTGCTGTCGCCCATAAATGTGTTTAGTAAAACAAGCAACATTTACATTCTCATCATAAATGATCTACTGCAGGAGTTTTCAATTCTGTTCCTCGAAGTCTGGTGTCCTGGAACTGTTAGACGTTTCCCTAGTCCAACACACCTGAGTCCAGAGACTGAATTACCTCTTCAATGTGCGGTTGTGCTCTCCAGGGTCCTGCTAATTACCTGATTATTTGTAACAAAAAAACATCGCAGGACACCTTCAGGACTGGAAGATCCCTGCTCTACTGTGTTAATTTTTAGATGTAGTCTAGTTTTTGTGTTCATGGAGCACATTAACAGCAAAGCCAGATTACCACTGTAATTGTTTGCATTTTATATAAACAAATAAATGTGTAATTTCCCCTCAAGTCGAAATCACGAAACCAAGTCGTTCTAAAAGTTACGGGCTTTAATCACACAAGGAACATGATAGTGTGCCGTGAGAACTGTTTGATATACAGACAGAAAGCAAATAAAAACAAATTACATCAAAGAAACAACGCGACCATACATACATGACGCGACAGAAATTTGTCACGTTACATCTTTACGGTCAAACAAAGATAATAGTAACAAACATAAAGGTACCTCATTGGCCACTTTCCCTTGAGAGAAAATTAGAAATCTTCTGTCCTTCAATGCACTATGCACTTTATCTAGTCTTCTTTAATTATTATTGCACAGTCTTAGCCAGAGGAATCAACGAGGTGTCTGCCTGCTAGCTTGGTCCAGAATGTTCTTAATGAACAGGTAGCAACACTCAAAAAAGTCAACCCCGTCAACACGCGGCAGCAAACTTTGGTTCCCCCCTCAATTAAGACATGTTCCCCCATATCAAAACAAACAATATACATGAAATACACAAAATTAAGACTTTAATATTAAACTATTTTTTACAAGAAATATATGTATTTATGAACTCTATATTTTTAACCTAATATTTATCAATCTATTATTTATTTATTTATTCTGACTTTGATGGCAGCTACAAAATGTAAACAGGAAGACAGCCGGCTTTTTATTTATTTATTTATTTTTGCAGTGTAGTATAGGGGTAATAGTAGAACTTGATGAGTTTGTTTAAATAAAACTTCACATAAATTCTTAATTGTACCCTTGCATTTTCCTCTTAATCGGTGCTTTTGTCCGTATAATCATGTCATTGACTGTAATAACGAGCAGAGCACTGAAAGCGGGTTAAGCACCATTGGGGTTTGTCACAGCGCCAAGCATGTAAGAAAGGAGTTGTGTACGTGGAGGTGGAGCTGCACGGTGGTAAAGTGTTCGCCACTGTCGCCTCACAAAAAGAGAGTCCTGGGTTTGAATCCTGACCTGGGGACATGCAGCATGGAGTTTGCATGTTTTCCTCATGCATCCATGGGTTCTCTCCTGGTTCCACGGTATCCTGCAACCTTCCAAACAATATGCATGTCGGGTTAATTGATCTCTCTAAATTGTCATTAGGTATAAATGCAATGGGCTGGTGACAAGCTCAGAGCCTGCCCCGCCTCCCACAATGACCCCTGGAGAAAGGCACCAGCAGTAATTTCCTTTCTCAACTCCAGGGCTTCTGAGTCCTTTTCCTCCCTCAGGTCTGCAGGCGCTGCATGTTTTATTCATACCAGTTCTGTATTTAAAATGGTAAACTAACCTGTGGGGGTTTTGACACTGTGCATAACTCCTCACAAACCGGCTATAAAGGTCATTTTAATGAAAGGTGTCAAAATTTTTGATTAAAAAAAATATACAAAAAAGGATTATGCTGCTTCCGCTTTCCAACACTACACTGCCCGGGTTAAATTATGCATTACACAGCTTACAGTTTTAGAGGTGTGTGATAATTGGATATTTGTGGGAACGGCAAACAGTCACTGATTTATAGTTTTATACTGAAACCATCTGTTGTAGATCAGCGAGTACAACAGAAGGAGCTAAATTCCAAATTAAAATAACTATAATAAGAAGGTAATTGCTGTAAACTGATAAAAAAATGTATGCACTCTTAGGTTTGCGGTTCTCCTGATATTAGGATTCTAGCAGCTTTGATGCAAAGTGTTTTTTTCAGATTTATCTTGTTACTTTGATCCAATTCCTTATTATTCAGCTAATTATGCAGTTCAAATAGTGCTCACTTCTTCCTTGTGTTCCCCAAGCTCCTCCAAATATCAGTTTTAGTCCCATTACATTAAATTACATCATGCACTTTTTATTAAAGATCTTCATTCTCTTTTGATAACTACTTTGCAAGCCAGAGAGCGAGTCAGGCATCAGTGGCCCTTTAGTCTCTCTTCAGTTTTTTTTTCGTCTCCAGGATATAAAACAGCATTAGCAGTAGGAAGCGCTGCATCGTTTGATCTCCACTTTGGCATGTTTTTCCGTTCCTCTAATTTGTCGCCTGACTCGTTCATTGCTGCGATCTCTGGAGGAATCATGTTAATCAGGGATGGTGAAATGTTGTTCTGCGTCAGCCTGGATTTAGCATCGATGTAGCTGAGCTGTTCTCATTTTCTACCGACGACGGTCCACAAACTTTATGGATCTCTTCAAATCATGCTCTTGGTATTGAGAAGTTGTAGGAGTTTTTCCAACAAAATTATGTGAGTTGTAGTTGGTGCACAGCATGCTCAACAAGGAAATGTATTTTTTTTAAAAGATATTTATCTTCCAAACAGTTAGTCATACCGTTTTTATAGAGCAAAGGAAGAGGAAACACTGATATTAGTCCAGTTTGTTGGAGTTGGATCAGCAGGGTGTCTACAAAGCTGGCAATTAGCAGCTTTCGCTTTTCTTGTTTTCTTTTTTGTTTAAATCCATAGTAAGTAATGGCAGTTTGTTCGGAAAAGAGGATCTTAATACTTTTCTGTAAAACCTAATAACTTCACATGCAAATGTTTTAAAACCCCTTTGACATTTTATCACATTTTGCGACGCCACAATCACAGACTTCAATGGATTTTATTGGCACTTTATGTGACAGACCAACAAAAGCCGGTGCACAATAAAGTTGACACATGTGATATCACAGGTTTCCACGACTAAAAATCTATGAAGCTTGGCTAAACGTTTGTATTCAACCCCTTTTACCATCATTCCCCTGAAATAAACTGAGCGAAACCAGTAGCCTTCAGACGTTGCCTGATTAGGCAAGGCTACCCGCACGTGTCAAAGCGTATCCATGTGTTAGACTGACCCAAGCAAACACAAGACCTAAATGTAAATGAGAATCTGTGAATTGACCAGACATTGATGCTCACAGATTCTGCCCATCATCCAGTCTGGCCTGAGCAAGAATTGGCAGAACATTCAGTGGCCAGATGTCTAAAGCTGGTAGTAACACAGCTATGACTGCAGCGAAACGCGGCTCCATAAACTATCGGCTCAGCTGAGACCGAATACAAATGTTCGCCGCCCTTTTCTGCATAACTGTTGCCGCTCTTATCATAAGATTTCAGTTTGAAGCTGACAGCATCGCAAAACCCTTTCAGAGTGGAATATACGGCAAATCTAGAGGCAGTATGTGAAGGGCTGTATACTTATGAAGGTTAGGGGCTGTTATATTGATCTTTGCTCCGGTCTGGATTTGCATATACTGTTACAAGGCTAAACGCCAAGTTTTTAACATCTAGGTCTGCTTCTTGCACTCTGAATGCCCTTTGGATAAATAAAATCCTCCTGGACCCACAACACAGGCCAAGACGCTCACACTCTTTTCAGTCAGCATCATCTGTACCTTTGACCCTCCTATTAAGGTTACATCGCCAGCAGAGCCATCCGTTCCGATATAAAGAGACGGCAGATAGGATGTTGAAATGTGGTCCAGCAGATTGGATCCAATTGTGTATTTATTTAAGATATCAGCCCGTGATAAATTAACGCCACCAAAGTCATTTTAATCTCTCAAACTAGATTAGCTGCCTCTTTCCGTGTTGGGATAAAGCTAGGTGATGGATGACGTATGAGGGGGATAAAGGAAGCCAATCATGACAAGGAAAAAAAAAAAAAAAAAAAAAGCACCTACAGGATTTTGGGAAGTGTTGAGAAAATCTTTTCTACTCCATGCAGCACAGACGGATGTGTCAGCGGGAACCTGGGAGTGAACCCAGAAAGAACATCCGTCTGGATTTTATGGTGATTGCCTTTCGAAATGTTCAAAGGGAAGCAATCTGCCCGCGCGTGAAAGGATCATATAGAAACCTTCTTATAATCACATGATCTGCTACCAAGCGGAGATTAACCCTCAGATGTGTCCCACGTTGGGATCGGTACTGTTAAGAATACATTTTATATGTCGTTAATTTGTGTTTCACTGAGAAATTTTTTAAAAGCTTACCAACTAAAAGGATGATCCTTTTTTCACTCACAGAATACGCTCGGCAAACCCCGTTACACGCAAAACACAATAGAGAGCATAATCGCGTTTACGGCAGGATAATCTCAAAATTTAGGAATTACTAAACTAATGGGGAATCCTACTGTTCAGGCTCTCTGCTATGGCACAAATAAAGTAAAGCAAAATGTCTGCAAAAAAGGGTAACGTTACATAGAAGCGTCGCACAAATTGGAAAGAAGAATACCTTGTGGACTGTTGCGCAACAAGATTAACTCTTAATTCCTGTTTATGTCCTTGAAAAGAAAATGTTGCGGGTCCAGAATGCATACGAAGCAAAGTCAATAAAGATGGATGATGACGGCCTCTCTGATGAAGGCAGCTTGTCTTCGTCAGCGGTATTGACACCTCCTCGCTCAGACAGCTGCTGTGATTCGTGTCAAATTTAAAAATGGATTTTCTGATTTTCAGAGACGAGTTCACGTTTAGTTAATTTTACCCTAATATGCCACGTTTGCCAAAGTTCTTTCTAAGGACTTCACAAAACAGCTGTAATTACACTGAAAATGAAATGACACACAGGTGGATTCCATGCTAAACGGTCGACCTCTGAAGGAGCTTGGTGATGTTAGAGTACAGGGGACTTAATACAAAAGGCATGAGATCATCACAGGTTTTTATTTGTCAAACATTTGGATGCACATCTGCACTACATGATGTCCTGTCACACAAAACCCAGAAAAGATGCAGTGAGGTTCTTTTGGTTGTACCGTGACAAAAGCTGAAGTAGTTCAAAGGGTGTGAGGACTTTTAGAAGACGCTGTAAGTGGCGCCCGCTGAGCAAAAAGCATCCTGGATTTAAAACTTGAATCAGCATACTGCCATGCCCTTAAAAAGAATACAATTGGACATTTTCTCTTGTTTTTTTTTATTCAAGAAACAAAAAGTTAACTTACCTTCTACATAACAGAGTTCTAAGGACTTGGATGATAAAGAATCTACGCCAGCATACTGCAACGCTGTATAACTCGCTATTCACACTCAAACACAACGATTGGGATCGCAATATCAGACTCTTTAGGTTACATTGTCACAGGTCCCATAATTAAGTTTTCCTTCACATCTTTACTTCACAGCGTCACGCTGGTATTCTCCCTCATGCTCCCGAAAACAAATAAAAAGATGTTTTAAAACCCACCTTTTAATCGGGTGTGATTCTAGAAGAGGTTTTATTGAATGCCCTGTAGTCAGTACATAGCCGGAGTACTAGACTTGGACTTGAGTCACAGATTTAATGACTTGACTATATCAGAAAAGACTTGTAACTCGACTTTGACTTAAAGGAGCAATAAGTAACAATCACACCTGGTGTTTCAAATTGGAATAGCACATACACAACAGCCTGCCACTGACGACAGCCTGCTATGCCTTTTCCTCAATGGCCATGCTGCTGTGAAACCCCACTGGATTTTTACTAACACAGGATGGGTAGGGGTGTGCAAAATAATCGTCATGATGATGCATCGCGATTCTAATTTTCACGATCTACTGCATCAATTCTTGACGCCAAGTATCGATTATTAATTAAAAAAAATAAATAAAATTGCATGAATGGTTGGCGAACATCAGCCAAAAACAACTTCATTGGTTTAAAGGACAACTGAGACCATGTAAACAGCACTGATCATCCTTATTTTGTTATTTTAAGTTTTATAAATCCTAAGCACTTTTTGTCAGTGTGTCCACTCCAGTAATAGTAATATTTGTGTCCAGTAACAGTCATATTTATTTTCATGGCAATACCTCCAAAAGTCGTTTCAATAAATACAGCTATGTATGAATTCAGTTTCTTTCAGTTATGTATCAATTGAAAACACTATCCAGATCATACACAGCCAGTCAGCCACTGGTAATGGCTGTATGTTTTTCTAACAATGTTCATTGAAAACATCGCAATGTTTTTGTTTCAGGTTATATTCACGATACTTGAATTATTGCGATGTATTGTGATGCATCGTGATTCGAATCAAATCGTGACTTCTTTGGCAATACCCACCCCTAAGGATGGGTATATGATGTTATATTCTGTTCTATTTCTGGTCCGCTTCTCTTACTGGCTTCCATGTTTGCAGACAAATCATTCTGGTTTGTTAATTACCTGAAATATAAAACACAGGACTCGCCTGAGGACTTGTTATTCTTCAGTTGAGGCTTGACTATAAAGACTTGAAACTTACTTGTGACTTGGGAAGGAATGAATTGGCCCCATCTCTGATAGCTACATACAGCTTGGGCTAATCGGGGATAAATTATAGTTCAGGCTACTGACATGGTATCAATGATAAAGTCTTGCCTTTTATGTTGAGTGGTAAACTTGTTGCTTCAAGTGGGCAACAATAAAATTGCTACGTCATACTCATGTTTCGGGATTATAGAAACATATATAAAGAAATAAACAGGACAACAGGAAAGTGATATTATTATTATTATTATTATTATTATTATTATTATTATTATTATTATTATTATTATTATTATTATTATTATTATTATTATTATTATAGCGGTAATAATTATCACAAGAGTCCATGTTTCTGCGAGACGCCTCTTTGCTGAGGAAGATTCGTCCTCGTCGGCCACCGTATGATGTCGTGGCGTTTCCAACAGTGACGGAAGTCGGCGTTACACCCACCGGGCAACGGTTTACTGTCGCTTCCGACTTTATTTAGCCGCTATCCTTTTTTCCTCCAGACTTCAACCATACATTGGGAAGCGTTCCTTTCACTGGGTCGGGATGAGGCGCGCCGGACTGGGTAGGAAAACCCAAATGAGAACCGATAGTTTCCGAGCTCCTGTCCAGCTCGCTATCCAGCTAGCTAGCTAACGTGTTTACCGTCTGAGAGGATCGTACCTGTTGTGAACTCTTATTTAGGCTTTGTGTTTTCTAGTCTCCTAGCGGGACTAGAGAGGCCAAGAATAAAGCCCAGTAATGGTTGATTGTGTTTCCTGCAGGTGAAGGAGGCCCCGGGCATTATGTAGCCAGCGGCTACAGCGTTCATGAGGAGGAAAACGAGCAGCTGCGGGAGGGACTGAGGGCTAAAGTCGGCGCCCTAAAGAGTGTAAATATCTATAAACAACGCGTTAACACAAATCACTACTTAAAATGGTTTGTAGAGGAACAATTTTGGTGTCCATATGTTGCCAATGGAATACACACTATTTCTTTCACAGCTGTCAATTGAGATCGGAACCGAAGTGAGGGTGCAGAATCAGTTGTTGAGCGATATGGTGAGTTTCACTTCATGTTGTTAAAACTTCCGCTCTCTATACAAAAGCCAAAACAAGTAGTTTTTCTCCTTTCCATTTTTTTTTTTAAAGGGAATATTTTTTAATTTTAGAGCACTGTGTCTTACCTTTTTTGTTGTCAGCCTGTTTACATGTGTCACCTGTGGCCGGGGCATTGCCTGAGCTGACTGACAGTTCCCAGAGCCAAACATTAAGTAAGCAACCAGCCAACTAATGACAAACTAAAAAAAACAAAAAAAAAAAAAACAGTCCAGATCTCAACCTCTTCTGAACTGAACTCGTGTTAGAGCTATGAAATGATGAAGAGCCCACCCATAGCACACCCACTGCACTAAAGCCAAGAGGGGAAAAAAAGCTGCACACACAGGCCCCCATAAAATGTGCACCAAAAAAACCTACAGCCAGTGGTAATTTCTCAGTGGCGTCGTCATGAAAAAAGTTCAGTACTCTACCAACATGAGTTGTAAATTTAACTTAATGTGAAATTCGTAAGTATTAGGCTTGATAATTAATCACATTTGCAATATAATCGTAATAAAAAAAAACAACACAATTTCTAAATCTGCACTTTTTGGCTATGTAACAATGAATGGAGAAGACGCGTCCTTTAGGTGTCGGTAAAATGTCTAAAGAGTGTGTTCACCTCCACATGGAAGGGAAGAGAAGTGCAGCTGAGATAATCTAATTTTATTACTTCTTTTAGAGTTTATGTAATCACACCGTTTTACCAAAAACTATCAGGAATCTCACAATAACATAAATGGGCGGTCATACTGCTTAATGCGTAGACTTGTTTGTTGGTTGCACTTTATGTTCAACAAGGACTGATGTCCAACTCCCAAAGCTATTCTCATGAATAATGATATGCTGAAAAATTAAGAACATTCCTTGTTTTAAATAGTCCCTGTTTACAAACATCTTTATCTACAGGCCATTTTTGTTGCCTGTGGTTAATGCAGTGATAGTCAAAATTAAATCACAATTATGGTTGAAATATATCGCAGTTTTGTAAACTCGTACAGCCCTAATAAGTATAGAGCAATCTAACACGTTTCTTTCACACAGCCATGAAACATTTTTGGGTTGATCAGTTGAACTCTTAACCTCATTTTGAGAACCAACAATTGACGTTGCCCAATACCATTTTGTACGGACACTTGATTAACCAACAACTATTAATCATTGACGTCAATAAATTAACAAAAGGAGTGCTAACAAACTGCATTTTTTTTTTACTTCACTGCTAAACAATGATGACTATTTTGATTAAAGTTTCCTATGAAAACTTTCTAAAATCCACCTCAATCAAATTTTAGCCCCTGTTCAAAACATCCATTTCTCACAAATGTATTGGGATGTATGTGCAACTTAAATCCTGTTTTAAATTAATATTAGATTCCTAAAATGATTCATTCTGACTTAAATCCCCTTCATAGCCAGAAACTGCTCCTGACCTTTTCCTTGCCACTGATTTAGGACACTCTGCCATTTTGCTGCTTTCACCTTAAACAAATCTCTCTTGTGGAGCAGTGTAACATTGCATGCTCTTACAACATCACAATATTAAAAAAAAATCACTATGCAATAAAAGCATTGCACATACTGTTATTGCTAAAGGAGTGTTGAGAACGGGGCCTAGTCCACACGTAGCAGGATGTCTGGGAAAAATGAGACATTTTTATGCGGTTGTGCCTCTCAGCCACACATAAACGGAGTTATACATCCCTTAAAACGAATGATCCTAAAAGCTCCGGCCAAAGTGGAGATTTAGAAACGCTCTGGTTCTGAGTCTGCGTGTGTACATGAAAAGACGGAGATTAAGGCGCATCACGGCGCTGACGTGCAGCCGTTGTTATAGACTCGGCCTTAGTGCAGTAAAAAATGAATGAAATGTTAAAGATTTGCTGATTTCTATATTGTTGTGATTAGCTGTTAATATCGGTGAATCGGTGTTGAACTGGACACATTCACTAACCTTCGACATTTTTTGGTAGCTTATTTCCAACTGACCTTACCTCCGCAGGTAAAGCATTTCCTGTTTACATCTCAAAATCAAGACTTTAAAGTAAAAGTGTGAATGAAACATTATAAAAATTTCAGCTGATCCAGAGGCCTTTTTACAAGCCCTGCTGCTCCAAAGCGCTTGGAGGTCAGCTGTTTTACACAGGCACATTGCTGTTAAACATCGCTTTTATTTTGAAGGGCTTCAACTTTGCTGCCGTAGGTTTCAGCGTTGAGGTACACTGCCCCTTATGCATCTGTCATGTTTAAAACGACGGTCAATGGGGGATTTACCCGGGTTTGTGTGGATGAAAACTTTGCTGGTAAAGATAAAGCCGATTCTCCTAAAGCAACATTTCCAAACAGTAATTCATGCCTTTATTACAACCCGACTCGATCACTGTAATGCTCTCTACGGTGGACTCAGCCAGTCGTCTCTTAAGCGTCTTCAGTTGCTCTCCTTTTACCTGGAGTTGGGAGGATGGAGCACATCACCTCTATCCTGGCTTCCCTCCACTGGCTCCCTGTGCATTTTAGAGTTCATTTAGGATTCTTTTATTTCTTTTTAAAAGTTTACATGCTCTTGCCCCATTGTACCTCTGAGCTGCTTCACCCACACTCTCCTGCTCGTTGCCTCAGGTCAGCTGACCAGCTGCTCCTGGAGGTACCCAGGTCTAAACTTGAGCTCAGAGGAGACGGAGCTTTTAGCGTTGCTGCTCCTAAGTTATGGACCGTTCTGCTGTTCCATGTTAGATGTGCCTCATTATTGTCCACTTTTAAAACTCACCTTAAGAGGTTTTTTCATTCCTTGGCTTTTAACACACATATTGAGGCTTTTGCTCTTATTTAAAATGGAAAAAAAAAGCAAAAGGTTGCTATAGAAATATAAAAAGGTATGTTTGTCTGTAGAGCACTTTGTTGCAGCTGCTGTTGTTTTAAAGTGCTTTCTAAAGTAGTAGTAGTGTATAAGGCCTAATTGTGTCATGAGTTCATATTTTGCACGGTGGTGCAATATTCAGCATGTTGGATGGAGTCGTAACAACGGTAGGTGCTCTTGTCCGATGCAGATAGCATTACCCAATATACTAAAGTGTCCAGAGCACAGTTAAAGAGATGAGGCGTCCGTTTTTCCTACAGCACGCCTACCTTTGTGGTGATCTACAAGGTTCCATTGGGCCAATTTTATTCTTTGATTATATTATTATAATATTATATCTATCCAGATGATACCCAGATATGTTTGCTTATGAAATGTAATCATTCATTTCATTCAAAAAATCATTCATCATTAAAAAAAAAAAAACAGTTTGACTTTTGTGCAAACATTAAAGCTTGGCGGCTTTAAGAAAAGAAAAGTCTGATAATATTTGGACCCAGTGGTAATTTCATGACTTGGGTACGTTTGAATCGTTTATAACGGTTTCATAAAAAAAAAAAAAAAATAAAAAACAGTTTTTGTCACTTAGTTTTCTATTAAAATTATTTTTAAAAGGTTGATCCACACACTTTATGCCATCTTGAATTTAGTAACTCCCTGTTGGCGTTCCTCAGGCCCGTCAGCCGGACCAGAACGCAGCACCTCGTCTCACATTTCCCTAGCGCTTGATTTTCTTCACTGGCTTCCTGTAAGGAAAATGTTTTATTCTTGACATCCAAGTTATTTCATTGGCAACCCTCTGTTTCTGTCTGACTACCTGCAGATCTTTGGGGTCTAAAGGTCGCCTGCTTTAAGTTGTGCTGTCCCAAGATCCTCCTAACTGGTAGATGGAGATCAGGCCATCTGAGTAGTGCTTGAACTCTCTCTGCCTTTTAGAAAGGCTCCAATTATTTCTGCTTTTGAAATTTAAACTCTAAACCATAATTATGAGTAGACATTCATTCTCTCCCCCTTTACATTTTTTTTTTTTAAATTTTGTAGACTTAAGTACCTTGTTACCTTCTATGGTCTTTTGTGTATTACAATCTTATATGCATAATGTTTTTTTTTTTTTTTAATAAAGTGTCTTATAAATGAACTTGGAAGTTGTACTAAATGGCTCCAGGGATGTTTATGTTCCTGCTGTGGTATGGTTTGACTGATCTGGATGTCCGACTGTTTTAATCCGCCTTATTTCTCCCCCCCGCCCCTCTGCAGGACTCGGACTTTGACTCGACAGGCGGGCTGCTCGGAGCCACTATCGGCAGAGTCAAACGGCTGTCCAGAGGCAGCCAGACCAAACTGCTGTGCTACATGCTGCTCTTCTGCTTTTTTGTCTTCTTTGTTCTTTACTGGTTTATGAAGTTGAGGTGATAAGGTGCATTCAGCTCGGACTTGGACCTTTGCTTCCACAACTTTAGTTCCTGTCTGATGCAGCTCTACACTAGACCAACTCATTGGTGATGACGTAGAGGCAGGAACAAGGATAAACGCGTATAATTCAATGTTACGTGCTCAGTGTCTGAGCCACCAGTTTGGGGTTGTGATAGTTTTTTTTTTCCTGGAAAGGAAAAGACCTAAAATGATAAATGAGCTGATAAATTGTGTACAGTTTATGTACCTAAAGCCATGTTAGTATTTATCTACGGTTCAGAACTGCCTAATCTAAAGTGATGGAACAAGATTTAACTTGAAACACTAAGAACCTTGATGCAGTTTGTGGAAACGTAGAATTCAACGTCTGTGGAAATGCTTATAATAGAGCAAATGTTAAGTGATAAATGGAAAATAATCACACCCTGAACATGCAATTTACCATAGGTGTTTATTCCCCCCCACACCTCCAAAAAATGGATATACAGTCATCAGATTAATGACAGCAATATCTGTTTCAGATCTAATGTAAAAATGTTGTAAATAAACAAATTTTATGTACTGAACAGGTCAGTGTGTGTGTGTTTCATCAGCACGTAATTGATGTGGAAATCTGCCTACAGTCTGTCAATGATGTGTAAAACTAGTTTAATATGGTATTTATTATTTAGCTTTATTCTACAAAAATAAACACTTTAAAAAAGTATCACTTAAATTAAAACGAGAAAGGAAAACTTAAGTGCCTAACTACCTTATGAAGACGGGAAGAGAAATCATGAATAAAAAGAAAAAAAGTCTTCATTGTTGAGCACAAACATGTTAGAATTGCACTTTGGTGATCTAATGATTAGCACGCCTTCGGGACGGGTGAGACATCAGTCTGCGAGAAGCCGCCACCGAGCCGAGATCACTTCTTGGGCAGCGTGTCCATGTATTTGCAGATGATGGCCAGCATCACCTCATCAGCTCCTGCTCCGATCGACAACAGCCTGCAGTCCCTGCACAGAACACGTTTTAAATTAGGCATGAAAACCTCTTTTTGGGCAATGATTTGAGGTTTAGACTGAAAATTTCTATGACAGTTTTTGTGTCTTGGAATGTAAGGATGGCGTAAAATATTAAATCCTGGTCTGAAGTATATGAGTCACAATCAAAATCCTGTCTTTGTGTAAATGCTCTTATCATAGAAAACACACCGCTCTTATAAAGCTGCTCTACCATAATAGCTCGTCTGATATGTGTATCTAAAATGGTAAAAAGAGGTCACAGTTTAATAAGCCTTGTGATTTTTTTTTTTTTTTTTTTTTTTTTGTATTTCAAAAGCATTTCACTCAGAATTTTTATTAGAATACATTTTTATTGTTGGTAACACTATTATTGGATAAAACTAAATACCAAATTTTAAAGTGACTGAAATATTCTCATAATTTTCACTCATTTTCATATTTATCCAGAAAGGTCTAAACATTTCTGGGACTTTTTACTAGAACTGTGAGCTTTGATCAGAACTAAAATGGATCCTTTCATCCGCAAACAGTCCAGGTGGGTCTGGCATGGGAAACGTAAATATATTAGCACCGGTGGCGGACCTGTGATGCCATGGGTGTGTTACCCTTCCTAAGGGCCTTGTTAAAGTACATGGCGTTATTTGGACTTTCTTCGGTAAGGTGAAAATGAGCCGCCATCGGGTCTGTAGGCAGGAAATTAATCCGTTTCAAATGTTTGCCTCAGTCTCAAGACCTAAATACTGCAGAAAATCTGCAGCTGTGAACTAAAACGTGCATAAGAGAAGACAGGATTCTGATTGACAAAAGAGGAATACAATAAAAGTTGTATTTTTCTAATTTGTATAGGATCATGCTGAAGCAATAAAAGAAATTCCTTTCAGGATTTTCACACATCTCTACCAGGGATGCCAGTAGCTGTGCAGTGCATTAAATTAATATCCATCAGGTTAGAGGACGAACTTGCAGATGTCTAGTTTACATCCTCTCCGCTCCACTGAGCGTCTTCAGACGTATCAGAACAGGCACACAGAATCTGAAACCTGAAGGAGAAGTCGTCATGGCGGCCGTTTCAGTCTAACCTGTAAAATCTGCTGACCGGCACGTCGCTGGTGTAGCCCATCCCTCCCCAGTACTGCAGGCAGCTGTCGCTCAGCTCTCTGGCGAGGCGGCCGGCCTTTAACTTGGCCATGGACGCCAGCTTGGTCACGTCGTTGCCTTTAATGTACATTGCTGCAGGGCAAAAAAAAAAAAAAAAAAAGGGGGGGCAGAATGTAATACAAAAGTGTGGAAGAGCATGAAAGAGGAGGAAGCATTAAACAAACGCGCTTTAGATTCAGAGACAACAGCAGCTGACTCGGACTGATTCAAAGCCTTTGGTTTTACTCACTGATGCTTTTATCGTAGGGAACCTCCAAAAGGCTGAGGGAGCTGCGCCGTCTCTTAGTATTTGGTCGGTTGGGTGCATAATTACGCGACCTGTGCCAAACAGGTGCAGATGCTTGATTCATGGAAAGCGGGACGTAATCTGGTACCAACGCGATTAATTTGTTTTAAGCGCCAGAATGCTGGTGGACCCAGACATCGGTGCTGGACTCCTGCCTGACCGGTGTCTAAACCACAGATGTGAATATGTGACGGGAGCCACGTATTAATAGGAATACAGCAGCACCTATGAGGAGGGAGCCCCACACTCCCCGTGTGTCCTGATTGTGGGGATGCTGGCTTTAAATGTGCAGAAATGACATGACTCTCCATACGTTCTGGTTTAAAGGTCCGTTCCACACGTGCGTCTCTATCAAGTTAAAACACGATCCGTTCTCGATTATTTCTCTCAATTATGGTAACTGTGGTTTAGAGCCAATTAAAATCCATGTTCTGCTTCTCAGAAATGTTCAATATAAGATAGAATCGACTCCAAAATCAGAGACGCTGGCGACTTTTTGAGCCGTTCATGCTTACCATTACTGACAAGTGGGGCTGGACGATATAGAAAAAAAGTGCATCGATTAAATGGAAATCAAATTGATCGATATCGATAATTATCAAGAGATTTAAATCATATATTTTAAGTGCAACCTATTTTTAGATACAGAACACACAAACACTGAATTTAAACTCAACCCTTTATTCAACCAACTTTTTACCAAAACTGCAAGTTTTTAAAAAAGAAAAAAAGAACGGCTGTTCTCTGAACTCTTTGAAGGGGGCGGGGCTTGGTGACGGAGCGTTCCTGGGTCTGTGTTGTGATTGGTTGAGAGGATGTAATGACTGTAGTATTAATCAACATGGCTAGAAAACATAAGGAAAGAAAATTGTTATTCTACTGACCTTTTTATTGATTGATTTTTTTCTATCATTGCTATATGTCTATCGATTAATATATATTGTTACTGAATTATCGTCCAGCCCCACTGACAAGCTCTGAGATGTCGATTTCATTTTCCTGCCTACACTGCTTAGTGTACCGGCACCTGGTTTTAGTGACCATAGCATCACTCTCTCTAATTGACTAACTAGGCTGACCTGAACCCCCCACTGATGATCTATGGAGTATTGTCAAGAGGAAGATGAGGAACCTCAGAGCCAACAATGGAGAACTGCTAAAAGCTGCTGTCAAAGGAGCCTGCGTTTGTCTTAACACGGCAGCAGAGCCACAGGCGGATTACCTCTATGCCACGCAGCACTGATGCAGTAATTCATGCAAAAGGAGAGCCAGCCAAGTAGTGGGTGCACATAAAATGCAGCGCCTGAACAAATCAGTGGGCCAGTGGCTCTTTACTGGTCTTTTACAATATTCTACTTTTAGAACAGAACCTAAATGTTGTGTTTTAATTAGTTTCAGGCCATAATAATGAACAGAAATTAATGCTTTACATATACATCTGTGGGTCGAATCAGAATCTTTAAATGAGTTTACGTTTTTGAACCCAAAAACTGAAATGCGTCAGTGATTAGATGATACATGCAGACTCTATTAAACCCCAGGCAAAATAAAAGAGCTGATTCAGTAAAGGGAAGGCAAGCATGAAAATTAGGATAACCACTTCTTTTCTGAACCCCCTCCCCCCCCAACATTTCTGTAATGAGTCCATTTCTGACAGACTATTATTTCCTAGAGTTCCTCCTCATTCCTTTCTGAACAAGAAATAAAGGAAATAAAATAGATTCTATTTTGTCCTAATAAAACAGGATTTCTTGTTATAAAACAGAGGTGACATTAAAACAGAAGCAGTCTAATAAATCAAATTAAATGAATTAACTACTTCATAAGGAGCCCTGCAAAAACAGCTGAAATGAGCAGAATGTTACCGTTTTTATTGCAGAAATATTAAACAGCATCTCTTCTTGACTTCGTTCTTTTCTTTGAGTTGCTCTGAACTCGGTTTAGAGAGGATAGAGGCGTCAGGATGTGACTTACACCCTCCGGCTGACATTGACCTTTACTTTTTTTTTTCCCCATCTCAGTAAAGCGACTGTACCTGTAGCGCGGTAGAGGAGGGAGCGGAGCAGCTCCACCTCCGTCTGAAGCTCGGCCAACCTGAAGTGAACTGCCTGGTGATGGAGGACAGGGAGCTGGAAGATCCTCCTCTGCCGCGTGTAGTTGATGGTCTCCTGAATGATGTTGTCCATCGTCGTCACGACTGGAGGTCAAGACAAAATTGAAAGAGGAAAAGTTTGAATGATTTGTCTGTAATGATTGTATAGCAAGAAACAACTTCAAAGAGTTTCAAAAACAAGAACCGGACACACAAGTTTTAGCTTCTTTTGGGTCCTCTCTGATTCACACAGTGGTCTAATCCTACATAAATATTAGTGTTGCGCCGATGCTATTTTTTGGCCCCGATACCCGATACCTGGCTGTGCAGTATTGGCCGATACCATCTGTTTAAAATTGATGTGTGTGTGTATATATGAAGAACTGCATACTACTTAGGGTAGTAGAACTTTTTATTGCCTACCTGGAATGGGTGACAATAGTGACAATAAACTTTTGGCTCTCAAAGGCCAAAATAGTGCAACATTCGTGAAATTATAACATGTATAATAGTAGTGCAACAGTAAAATTACATTAATAACTGAATAATCTCTTTTAAACCCAGAGTTTTGGCTCTCAAATGCCAAAATAGTGCAACTTTCATGAACTTATATAACATGTATAATACTAGTCGGGAGAGAGAAGGCTGCATTCAAGTGACATACAAACATCAAAACGGTATCAGTGCCCTATTTGTTGGTACTTGCCGATAACGATACCACCGTTTTAGTGCTGGATCAGGGCCCTGTCCGATACTGGTATCAGTATCGGTGCAATACTAATAAATATAGACGTACAAATCCACTTTTTTTTGGCTAAATGTCCCTTAGCTTGTCTTTTTGTGACCACCAGCAGCAAATTAAATCTTTTTAAGCGGTTTAGGTCAAGGCCAATCCAGAAGCTTCATGTTTGCCTCCGTAATCGATCCCAAACCCAATTTTGGATCGCCTAGCTGAAAAAACATCTACTATGTCCCAGTTGCAACCATCTAGCTGCTGACTGGAAGTTCAAGAGCTCAAACGTGGCCCTCCTTTCTCACGATTTCCCCCACTATGCAACACTCTGACTGGCACCGAACAATTGGGGCGAGTCAGTATCGCCACGATACTTGACTCTTGATGCAGTGAGACTTTGTTCTTATGTTTCAAAGCATCGCCTTGAATCTTTCAATCATCTCCCTAGTCACGGAGGCCAAACAACTAAATCTTTGCCTCGTCGGACCAGAAAACACTTCTCTAGAAGAATGCAGAAGCTAATCTTAGTCTAGCTTCAAGGTAAGGATGTGCTCGTTTTTTTGTTGTACCCCTCTTGGTCTTAATAAACGTAATAGTACGCAGCAACACTGGGGTTCCAGCAGCTTTCAGCTTATCATAGCTGTGGTCCTTGGTGGTACCTGGGTTGTTCCTGACCGGCTGAGGGGGACAGTTCAGGTCATGCGGTTCCTCCTGTATGTACACATTTAAAAGAAAACGTAGACCTGAGAAAATCCACGAGGAATTTAAATGTGTGCACTTGATTTGTGTTTTTATCATTCACTGAAGCTGCGTCTTTGCTTGAAATGAGAATGGCTGAAATAAATAACTGCAACACAAATAAGTAACGGCATTCGTGCTGATGTTGAGGAAATAGAAACTTTTCTGCTGATCTACAGCACTGCAAGTTGAGCAAGTTGTCAGACAGACGGATGTGCAACAATCCATTTCAGTAAAGGCATTTCGGTTTGCTTCATTTAGAAAAAAAGCCTCTCTGACGGCCTGCCAAGAAAACACTGAGTCAGACTTGTTTCACAAAATTAAGCAACTATTTTACAAAAGATTAGGAGCTTAACCTGCGTGACCCATACTCCCCATTTGTGAAACCTTAATTAAAACCAAAGAAAAATACCAAAGAGGACGACGAACCGAAGGAAAAGCAGAGAAGAAAACTTCAGAGATGCTGAATGTTGTGATTGGATCTTTCTCAGGAAGCGAGAGCGATTCGGGACGCTTCACTCACTGTTGGCCACGGCCCAGAGCCTCTCTTCCTGGAACTGCAGCATCTGATAGGTGAAGCCCATGCCTTCCTGGCCGATGATGTTCTTGCAGGGAACGCGGACGTCATCGAAGAAGACCTCAGCTGTATCTGACGACCACATCCCCATTTTACTAATCTTCCGGGCAATGTGTACTCCTTTCGGGGGAAGACAGGGAACAGATTTGTTATGTACACAAAAACATCTCATATTCCGAAACAATTAATCCCATTTAAAAACATCCTAAAAATTGATATACATCATTACCAAACCACATAATCACCTCTAAAATTCATACTATCTATATGTATATGTATGTATGGATGTATGGATGGATGCATGTATAGATAGATGGATGGATGGATGGATGTATAGATGGATGGATGGATGGATGAATGTATGTATAGATGAATGGATGGATGGATGTATAGATGGATGAATGGATGGAGGAATGTATGTATGTATGTATGTATGTATGTATAGATGGATGGATGGATGGATGAATGTATGTATGTATGTATGTATGTATGTATGTATGGAGGAATGTATGTATAGATGGATGGATGGATGGATGAATGGATGTATAGATGGATGGATGGATGGATGGATGGATGGATGGATGAATGGATGTATAGATGGATGGATGGATGTATAGATGGATGGATGGATGAATGGATGTATAGATGGAAGGATGGATGGAGGAATGTATGTATGTATGTATGGATGGATGGATGTATAGATGGATGGAGGAATGGATGGATGAATGTATATGTATGTATGTATGTATGGATGGATGGATGGATGGATGGAGGAATGTATGTATAGATGGATGGAGGAATGGATGGATGGAGTATGTATAGATGTACGTATGTATGTATGTATGTATGTATGTATGTATGTATGTATGTATGTATAAAAATATATATGACCCTACCTGGCAGGTTCATGGGTAAACAGATGAGAGATTTGTTTTTGTGTGGGGGTCCATCGCTGGTGTTGGCCAGCAGGCACATCCAGTCAGCCTGGGTACCAGTGGTTGTCCACATCTTTCCACCATTTATCACGTACTCATCCCCTTTTTTCACTGCCTTGGTCTTAATACCTGGGTTAAAGAACAGCTGAACGTGCGTCATGTTGCAAAAATGATACAGATGACGAAAGGGATAATCAACTTTGGTGTAAACAAAGAGGCAAAGCCATCCTAAGTTTGTAACTTTACTAAATCTAAGGAGAGGGGACGATACTGGGAAACAAACCTAACAGGGCACTAAGTAAACCTGAGAAGTATTTAAAGAAGACTAATTATTGAGGATATATTGATCAAAGCCTTAGGATCTTCTCATGGTAACAAGTAAAAACTAAAGAAACCTGTAAGGGAGCAAACACTATCAACAAGTCATATCAAAAACACCCAGTAAGCATGAAGACGTTAGCCTAGCATTTCAGCTAACTGTTTCACATGAAGAAAATCAACAGAAGGACCAAGATTTGACTTAAAGGGTAACTCAGCCCCAAATCAACCTTTTATTTGCCAATAAACTGTTAACATGGTTGTTAACTTATAGTACTGTCTGCATATCCTGGTCATTATTTTGTGAAAATTAGAGCATGTTTGTTGAAATGCTGCTTTTGTGTCGGAAATCCTCAGTGTGACCCACTCCTAGGGCTAAACGCTGGTCTTGCATTGAAGTTTGAATCTGTATCGTTTGGGTAGCTGTGACAAAATTTAGAGAGAGTGACGTCGGTAGCTCCGACGCTGTGGGGTATAAAAGCAGCTCCATTTAAAAAAAAAAACAACAACACAGCTCCATCTTGTGTGTCCATAGAGATCAGTGTTGCGTTTTGTCCCCCCCAAAAAACTCTACTGGAAAGAAATGTAACAACTTTTTATGCGTTATTAGCAAATTTACGTGAAAGCAACCAATTGCTCTGCCGTCAGTGTCTTCAGGCAGCCGGGAAGGGGCTGCTATGAGACCGCGGCGACGTTGGTTTTGGGGTGAATATTCGCGCTCCGCGGCTTCAACGGCCAGCAGAAAGAAAGCGGCAGCCCCAGATCAGCCGCCATGTATCGGCTCGAACAGGAGGCAGACGCGCCAATGTCCCCTGTCCAACCTAGAACCTCCTTCTCTGCCTTCCCTCGTATTGAAACCTGCCTGCTGCCGTCAGAGCAAAGAGAAGATCAACCGCGCTTCATGTCCACATTACAAATGAATCATGATGCTGCCGGTGACCCCGCCTGGATTACAAAGCGGGAAATAAATCTAATATATAACTGGACTGATCCTGTCCTCCACTGCCTCGGGTTCGGGCTTCACTGAGTCAGCGTCTTGAGCCAGCAGCTCAAACTGAAAGTGCTCAGCTTCACAAGCCTCCCTCAACCTCCGGGGACGAGGGGGGGCGAAAAATCCCCCACCTCAACAGACCGAACCGTGGCGTATCTACCAGCATCTGCTCACTCTCCATGATTCAATACGGTGAATCAAGCGGCTTCTCCTCCCCCATCCTGAACACAGACCCCTGCCGTCCCGTTCCCACGTATCCCCGCCCACTTTGAGGGAGTTTTTCAAACTTGTCTGGGGGTGGGATTTTTGCTTTTACATGGGGGTGAGTTAGACTTTGAAGGCCATAGCTGCGTATTGAGTCAGATATGCTGGATCTTTAAAAGCCAGAGGCTGTCCTGCAAAAACCTCTGCTGCTCTCAGGACACATGGATGGTGGAAACTGCACCATCACAACGTTACTGTGGACCATGTAACACCGATGATGTGTAGTTTATTACTCTTTAAAAGCTAGTGAATTTTAAAGCATATACATAATGATTTTATAGAAGAATTGAACTAGGACTCTATATTGCCGAATGCCTATTCCGACTTTTTTTTTTTTTTTTTAACTCAAAACAGTGTTGGAGAAAACAAGTTCAGATCACAGCATTCCTCCGAATGAATTCGTACTTGAGACATCAGAGCCAGCGCCGACCTCACTCACACCGAGGCAGGCCACTTTGTCCCCCATGATGGAGGGCAGCAGGAACTCCTTCTTTAGCTCGTCTGAACCGAACCTGTCAAGTCACACACGCACAGAGATGCATGAAAAAAAAAAGAAACTGCACGGACGCTAGTGTTGCACATAAAACGTGACGGCCAGCCGAGTGAAACAGGAGTCGTTTCAAATGCTGTTGCCTAACTGTGGGAAGACATACTGACTGCCTACATTGACTGAAGCAACTGCAGGTCCACAGGGACAGAAATTAGGTCTCCTGGGGTAAGCGCTACCGCCGTTTGTGCAGCTCCCTTCATACATAAACCCCTTTGCAGGCGTAGACTTCTTCCATGTCCTAATTAAGCTCCTGAGACTACAACTGTCATTTCCCCCAAATTCTATAATGTGTCAACAGCAGCTGCTACTTAGCAGGAACACGTGACACGTCTGCATGGTTGTGGGACTGATACTGGATACAGCTATCGCCAGATAACACTCTGACCATCTATTTTTGTTTATTTACAATTCAATGTCCTGCTGAAGAACCCCACAACCTCTCATTTGCATATATGGGAACATTTTTGCAAACCAATCCCATGCAAGTATCTGGGAATGTTCCACTGCCTTCAAACCTTTCAGATTTTAATCTTTAAGGATCGTCTCGGGAGAAAAGTCCAGTCCTCAACAATGCTTTGCCAAAATGCAAACACATGTTCCACAGAGCCAAAGATGTGCTTTGGACAAAGCTGTGTTTGTGGAATGAGAAGAAGACACGCTTAATATCAGAGTGTTTACCTAATTTATGTATGTTGACACTTTCTGCACAGACCAATCAGCATGCTAAACATTTCCATAATAAAAAGAAGACTAATGCTTCGGAGACAGATAATCTATTGGGGGAAAAAAGTGCACGAATCACCCGCATATGAATATCTTGCAATGTGACTCTTCTGTGATATTTAAACTGTAAACCTGTGTGGTAAGTGTAATCAGCCCGGCTGAAATGCTTTTGCATTTCACACCACAGTGAATCTGTCGAATATCTTTAAGTATAACAGGAGTCTTCATGTTGTCATACTATGGTGTCCTTCACACCCTTAATAAGGCAGTAAAATTATGCCTAAGTGAAAAAAAAGAACAAATAAATGACAGTGTACAGCCTGGGGATAGAAAAGAAATTGAGCAAAAGTGTTTTTTGTTTTAAGCAAAAAGCAGCTCTTCAGAGAGTGCTTGTATCTCAACAATGACATTTTTTGTGAGAAAGGGGTGTGAAAAAGAACAGGGACACCTATTTGTACAGATTAGTCAGAATATGATATTATTGTAAAATAATAATATTGTCAGAGCATGTAAATTAGGGTTGTTAGGGTACTACCTGGCCAGGGCGGGAGTGGCCATGTCGCTTTGTACACCGATGGCCATGGGAATGCCTCCGCAGCGAATGTTGCCCAGCTCCTCTGCCACGGCGACGCTGTAGCTGAAGTCGAGTCCTAACCCTCCGTACTCTGCACAGAACAGCAAACAAACTAAAGATGTGCTCACTGTTTGTCATAATGTCTATGATTATTGCCTTTTTCTTGTTTATGAAAACTGAATAGCTGCAAAATCTTGCTATTAAGAAAAACAAAGGAAAGAGCAGTTGCTTTGAAATAATATGTCAATCTTTAATAAAAAAACACCTTAAAGTTGAAATCACATTCCATGGCTGACTTTAATCTTTTCTGTTTTCCCTGTGATAAAACCGTCACATACTCAGATCTCTGTACATAATCACTGAGAAGAGAGCTGTTAGCACAGGAGCATGCACTCAGATTAATGCCGGGATGTTATCTTTAATTCTGTCCTCTGCAATTTCGTGTAATTACAGCGTGCTGCCGATCAGCACGCTGCAGATAAGGGTCACTGTAATTTCTCATTCCATCTGTTCTGCTTGGTATATGAAACCTGATTTGATCCTTTAGAAGACCGATTTGTGATAAAAAAAAAAAAAAAAAAAAGGAACACTGGTTTCTGCTTCCTTTCTTTTGACAGTGCAGAAATTTACAAAAATCTCAGGTCCTTAATGGAGTCACACAGTAGTTTATAAACTCAAATTTGTCAGTCATTCAAAAAAAAAAAAAAAGAACACAAGGAAAAGAATGCATCTCTTTAATTTTCCTTTTATTTGCCTTTCAACATCTGTTGCAAGACTTATGCAGGTATAAGTACATTACACCATGCCTGAAGCCAGTTGTTAAAATAATAAACAATTTGTCATTGATGAAGTGGAGCCAAACTATGGAGTGCTGCAGGTGCCCAGGCATCAGGAGGAGTAGTATGGAGCTAAACTAGGGTCAGAAAGTTTGTTCGAAAAAGAAATCATTTGAAACTGAAAATAATATATATTTAAAATAGAAAAAAGTGAAATGGAATATTATGTATGTACATATTATATTATATATATATATATATATATATATATATATATATATATATATATATATATATATTAGGGCTGGGCAACGATTAAAATATTTAATCGCGATTAATCGCCCTGATTAATCGCGATTAATCGCGATTAATCGCATTGTATTTACAAACTCCAAGAATGAATTCAAAAGTAGTGTAAAGAGCACTTTTATTTTAATGTTCTGCTGCCATATGAACAAAAGTGTTGTAACATTTGTAGCACTTATTTTACACTGGATATTTTCAACCCATCTATTGAATTTAGTGCACTAGTTGATCTTTTCTTCATAAGAGAACAGCAAGCACTGCAGCCAAAATATGGCCTTTTTTGACCTGCTGTATATTAGCCAGTCCCTAAGTTTGATGTATCATGAAACTGTTGACCTTTTGGGTTTTGTGGTTTTTATTTTATTATTACAATTTAATAATAATAATAATAATAATAATAATGTTATGTTCAGTGTTTTTTCGCTAATCCACCTCTTATATATTTCAATCCTTATGTAATTTTGTCTGTGTTGTGTGCACCTGCCTGTTGCTTTAATCCTATAAATTTCCCCGTCGTGGGATAAAAAAAGGATTAGCTAATGTTATCTTATCTTAAATAACACTTTTTAATATATGTACTGGGTTCTTTCAAGGTCTTAATTACATGTTATGTGTGGGCTCCAGTAACATCCATCCATCCATCCATCCATCCACTGATCTACCTGGATGTTCCATGGAGGACTGAAACGCCTCAGTCAGAGACATCAGTCTGTGGGTCTGTCGGGGCAGTGACAGAAGTTTCGTCTCCTCTCTCCGTTTCTGGGGCTCGACGTTTTCATGTTTTTTCACGTGCTTAGATAAATTTGTTGTGTTTCCACTGAAATGAACCGGCTTTTTACAAAACATACAGCTTGATTTCATTTACGGTATTAAAATAAAGCCAAACGGTGCTACTTCCTCTGTTCATGTTTTTCCGCTGCTGCGGTCTCTCTCAGCTGTTTCTTTGTTAAGCTTGTGTGAGACCTAAGTGGGCGGGCCAGGCTGAGCCTGCGTGCTGATTGGCTGGCGCCGCTGAGCCATGTACGAGAGGGGAGGGGGAGCGAGAGAGTGCTGCTGCAGTCAGCGCGCTGCAGTCAGCGCGCCTGCTGACTGACACTGACTGAAAGCATGTGAGCAACATGCGTTAATGCGCGATAAAATAAATATCGCCGTTAATAGTCTAATGAATTAACGCGAAATTAACGCGTTAACTTGCCCAGCCCTAATATATATATATATATATATATATATATATATATATATATATATACACACACATGTGTATATGGTGGTCTGTGGGGGAAATACCGCACTTGCAATTGCAAGAGCCCTTGGCCGCACACACAGGCTCAGAAGTCTCGTGCTAGACCGCGAGAGTCGATCTTGCTTTACGGCGAGAACTCCATGTGTTTTTGCCCTGCCATTCACTATATGCACGCGCGAAAGCAACAACAAAGAACCGCGTGTTAACGTCAAATAAACATGCAAGCATATCGAGTTTTATTATTATTATTATTTATTTTTTAACATTTTTTTTTTTAATGTTGGCGAGACGCTACCGCGGCGGCCGCGTCTCGCCAAGATAGCGCTGCGGGAAGCTTGATGTTCATACTTTCACTGTGTTAGTCATTGTTTGTACTGCCGTTTTTTCCACTTTTCGTTGCTTTCGCCTGTCTGTTAAGCTCAAAACAACCGCGCCTGGCTTGACTGAGAAACCAGAACAGCTGAGCATCTTTATGACAGTGCACATTTACTTTCGCCCTCTGGGGGGAGCCTCGCTGGAAAATCAACCCTGGTTGCATAGTATACCTTTAAAACATCAAAGATATTCCATGTTTATGTGATTAGCTTTGAAATGAAAACATGCTTCACTGATCTAAGCTGTTTATGTCAATACACAAGTCACGACTCAATGGGAAAAATTTGGATTCTGATGAATCTGCAATTTTTTTTTTTTTTAGCTGATCTTCAACATTTAGTAAAATGGAGGAACTGCAAAACTGCTGTGGGAATTTCTGACCACAGCTCTACTCCTCATGGCCTCCTCTTCTTCTGGTTCTCCCTCTGCCGCCAGTGACCAGGTTATAATATGAAGGCTGGTTATCCTTCACACTAGTGTTGTCACTATACCAACATTTTGGTATCGGTACCAACATGTATTTCAGTACTTTTCAATACTGTTTCAAATAAATAGAGAACACAAAACAATATAACTACTGAGTCAAAAGTGCATGGATTGGGCCAAACTTAGACAATATTGAATTAGGAGACCATGGTCATAATATTGCCAGGATAAAGCGGTGATGATATGAGAGTAAAGTCGGGATATTACCATAAAAAAACAAACTTCAGTAATGAAAAGAAAGCTTCGATAGTTATGACGTGACGTCATCAGCTCAAACAAACTGCAGACACAGCCTGAGCCGAGCATTTTAACGCAGGGCAGAGGCTGCTCTCTCTCTTCAAGCAGAGATTTATTTTAGTGCAACGATGTTTCATGGAAAAAATTACTACATTAACCTTCCGCTTTGTAGACCAGGGCAGGATCAGTGGCAGCTTTGCACATGTGTGATTCTTTGAAATGTGGACATGTAGTGGAACGGGTCTCCTCCTCCTCCGCATGCAGCAGCAGGACGAAGCACTGACTCCAGTGCTTGGAAGGTGGGAGGGGTAGGGCTTGCAGCAGCACCCACTGCTCGCTAAAAACAGTAAACTGCGGACCGATTTACGCTTTTAGGTGTGTCCGCCAAAGTATCCAACACTCTCTCTGCAAGTACAAGTTCCATCACAATGCAGTATAGTAGTGTTTTAAATGCCGCAGTACTCCAGTACCAAATTAGTACCGCTATACTGAACAACCCTACCTCTTACATCATTAAAGGTTGTCCTTCCAGCAGCGAATGGAGCCAAAAATCGAAGGTTTTCATGGAGCAAGAGGCCACTGCGGTCTCTAGATCAGCATCTACATCTCATGTTGCGAAAATTCTGAAAATCTGGATTTAAAACTAAAAACTAAATACATGAAGATAAACAGGAGTTCAGAATAGGGATGTGAACGTATTGCACTGGGGAAATAACTATATTCAAGAGAATCGTGATTGAACGACAAACTCCGATGCTATTTGCAAAGCCCTAAACCTGCCTGTATGATGGGGATTGGTACTTTTTCTGTCTGACCTATCCCACTAATGGTTCCATTAGAGCACCGTACAACGTCGCCACTGGAAATAATCGGTGAGCCGAGGTAGTCTATTTCATAACGAGCGAGTTTTATCTTTCAAGCAGCCTTTTCAGACCGAGGGGCTCCGACTATGCAGCAAAGAAGACGGATTCAATTCAATTCAATTAAATTTTATTTATATAGCGCCAATTCATGAAACATGTCATCTCGAGGCACTTTACAAAGTCAAATTCAATCATATTATACAGATTGGTCAAAAATGTCCTATATAAGGGAACCAGTTGATTGCTTCAAAGTCCCGACAAGCAGCATTCACTCCTGGAGAAGCGTAGAGCCACAGGGAGTCGTCTCCCTGAATTGGATGAATAGGATGAATTTCAAAACATCTTTTAATGGTGAAAAAGTCTGAGAAGTGAATTTCTACAAGAGTTTGTGATATAAAACAAACAAACAGCCAGCATTCGACCATTGCCTATCCAAACTGTACGCTGCAACAATCTCACTTTCTCAGTCAAATTGGTAGTTCTCCCTTGCAGGAGAACACAATGAAACACTTCATCTTTGAGTCTCAAAAGGTACTAAACTCAAACGTGTCTTCCTCCTTAGCTGTCACAACACAGACAGTGAACATCACCGTTTTATGCCTGGTCAAGCAAACGAGAACTGACAGTTACTCGTTATGGATGGATCTCATGTGGTTGAAAGTAACGAGGTTCGCCTAAGCTTTTCACTCAGTAAATACAAACAAACCAAATGACAGAAGCAAGGGCTAATCGACTATGAATAATTTAAAGGGAATTTACTACCCTGATTACCTGTCCGACTGGTAATAAGAAAAATAAAAAATAAAAGTCATGTGGAACGCCAAGGGCATGAAAAAAAAGAAACGGGACCAAACAAAGCGTAGACACAAGGAGGCAGCAATAAAGTGGGATAAGTACACAAGGGAGAGCTGGGTGTAGCCAAAAATAAGAGGAAACCGGTGCAGCTGTGCGCTGATAGGCCTCTGAGCACTGGAAGCCCTGCAGCGGCTGATGTGAGCAGAGGTGGCACTAGGTCTACCCTGCTTTAAACTAAACAGCGGGCTGTCTGGTTCAACCAGCGAGCAGAAGGAAAACAAACAGAGTTCTGTAGCAAACGTCGACCCCCGAAACACACATATGTCTCTTTGGAGGCGCAGATGTTCCTCACCATAGGCTCACATAGGGTGGTGCTCCATATATGAGCTCCTAAGGGAGAGGGAAGTCAGCTGCCGTGGTGATGTGAACAATACACAGATGTTTCTCATGACATAGCTTGTCGGACATCGCAGAGTATGAAGGAAAAGTGTTGCACGCATTTAGACGAGTCAACACCGTGTCTCTTTTGGGTGTCGTCTCTCCAAGTTGCACATGTAGAGATGGCAGTTTTTGCATTACTTGAAGCTCAGATTCTCAAATTCTTAATTGGAGTGAGGTCTGGGACTTCGACCAGGCCAGTCTAAAACATGAATGTGCTTTGTTGTAAAGCATTCAAATTTTGGCTCTGGCTCTACGTCTAGGGCCATTGCCCTGCTGTCCTGGATTTTGCTTCAGAAAATCCTCCCCACATCATAATACTGCCACATTCGTAGGCAGGGTGTGTTCAGGATGATGTACAAAGTAAGGTTTTAGCCACCCACAGCATAACGTCCCATGCAGGCCAAAATGTTCAATTTTGGTCTCATCTGACCAAAGCACCTTCTTCTTCATGTTTGCTCTAGGATTCAATACAACATATTGAACTAGACTAACCTAATTTGCATATTCTAAAGTCTAGCCTGTAAAACTTACTTTGAAAGAAGCCTGAAGACCTAAATCTCAATTGGAGGTACTTGATTTCAACATTTGTATTTTCAAAAACTCACTCAAAAGGGAAAATGTGGAAGCTGCCAGGGTGTATCTGTCAAACTGAGGACAAGGCCATTTCCATGTTATAATCTGCAGATTCCTCGCTGTCAAAGCAGAGGAAAACAGGCGGAAAGCCAAGGGTCATCTCTGACTTCTCCCTCAACGCGGCGGTGCTGGAAAAACTTCCTGCTCTCGTGTTTAGAGAGGTAGTGTCGAGTGGAAAGTCAAGCGCTGAACCACACAGGGATGGCTCCACTGGATGGCCAGAAAAGTTGTAAACAGATGCCTTAAAGTGGTTCAAAAAAGTTGAGTAAGATTGCAAAAAAAACAAACATGCAATTGCAATATTGTAATGACGATATAGATGAGCGATTAGGCCACATTTCTTTTACACTCTTATTTCCCCATTTTAGCCTATTACCACAAAGTTTCCATTACTCTCAGTGAGGTTTAGCATCTTGGTCAGATGTGGGGACCCATCCAATTGGATAAATTAATATTGCCATGCACGACGTAAATGTATGGGCCTGGTAAAAGGCTGTAAACTGTAAAAGTACTGAAAGCCTGAGTTCCTTTAAATCAAGATTGATAACATATATTAGGATTGGCTTTGACAGTTCTAGTTTCACTGAAACATCACTAGTTTAAGTTAGTAGTCCAACTGTTTTCAATGTTTGCTTTTAGTTTCCATTTTCCCATGTTTTATTTTGTTCAATTTTCTCTACATTTTATTGAAACTGCTTTTATTGTTTTTCTTTTCCTACGTTTCAATCATGTAAAGCAATTTGCGTTGTCTTTGTACTAAGTTGTGGTATACAAATAAATTTGCCTTCCCTTACCTCATCCGAGCAGGGATTTATAATTGCAAATTTTGTACATAATGATTCAATACTCCGTGCAGCTCAAACATTTAAATAAATGATGAAAATATGAGTTTGGAAGATGATCTGTTTTGTCCATTGGACAGTTCCAAAAACAGATTCATTTTGTTTTTGTTACCCCAAATGATATTCTCAAATGGGACAATACCATAAAATACCATCAAACTAATACTAATACAAGCATTTTTGGCCATTAGCTTTATACCGTCCATGACCAATTATTAAATGTTTCTATTTTAAGCAATTATATATGTTCTTAAGAGGAAATTATGCAACCTGATTATAATTAAATGTAATCTCTACTATACCAATGTTAGGTGTGTTGTAAAAAAACATTATGTAATAAAATTACTTTTTACCTCCAACTACATAAAATAAGCTATCTGATAAAATGATGCGTTCCCTAATCCAAGAAATATGTACTGTTCTTAGTGAATAGTTGGCTTTCCCCGCCCTTATCTAACTAATTTCAATTGGAAAAAAAGAAATTGTTGGCCGTTTTTTGTATAATGGCCAATGGGTCAAGCTGTATGAGATGGGTTAATATATTGGTCAATTTGCTTTTATCTGCCAGCGGCCACACCTGGCTGAAAGCAATAAGGAACATATTGGTGAAAAAGTAGACACTAGGTAAGGGAAGAAACCATCACATTTTTATGCTCATAGTAACAATTAACAGCATTCTGGGCTTTTATAGATGAAATGACTAGGTAAGTTGTGGAGAGTGTGATCTCCGCCGCCATCATCTGTTGGGGTAGCAGCATAACTGATCAGAGAAGACAATAACCAAAATAAAAATAATAAAAAAATATGATCTGCTCTTCCAAATATTATAAATTTAATTAAACAAATTAGGAAACAGAAGTGTATGTGATGGACGGTTGTACTGGAACTAACTTTTTGATTGCAATGCAAATTGTAATTGACAATAAAATTTGATTGATTGATTGATTGATTGATTGTAAAACATTGTACATCCAGTTGTTAAAACATGGGTTTGGCTCATTTGCCATATTGAGAGGATCACCCGTTTGTAAATATTGATAAATGCATTAAAAGCAGATTTAAATGTGACAAAGTCTGCATTTAAATTAAAGTCATCGGATCGATGGGGTCCTGTTTACTATGAGATTAAAGACAATGTAAAAAGTGTCGTTATTAAAAGATGAATAACTTGTTTTGTCCCTACCTGCCGCAGAAGATTAGTGCAGGGGCCGCAAATGGCATTTTGGACACGCCCGAGTTAAAATGTAGTTTTAACTGACGGTTTTTAATGCATGTTTAGAATATTCCTAAAGTTATTAATCCAATTTCAATGTTTGTACTTTTTAAGGTTTTAGTTTTGGAGCAGATCTGAATTTGGATATGTTGGTGTAAAAGCCTTTTGAATAACTTGTATATGTTCAGCCCATTTATCATTGATTGGAAAAGTATGCTTTTGAAGAGAATATGTCATTTGGAGGAAGTTTTGCACTTTTCTAATTGTACTTCATGAATCATTTCTCCATTAAACCAGCTCATAAATCCCTTCTCCCACTCATTTAATCCAGCATGTGAAACAGTAGTGTTTCTCAAATGTTCTTGATTAGTCACCAGCCCTGCACTGTACAGCGATCATAAACATCATGTTAAGTTTATTTAAACTCTTTATTTTTGTTTGTTTGAAAGTTATATTGCAGTCCTGGTCTTTGTCCCTACAGCTATGAGTAAAAATAATCTAAAAACAACTGCAATCAGGTCCAGTCTTGCACAACTTTTTAAGGAATGCACATATCTAAAGTTAAGAAAAAAATTAGAAGTTGGGTTTTTATCTGGAAAAACAAACCTGGATTTTATAAAGATAGGAAGTAACAGCCCCTGCATATATGTCATAATCTGAACGACGTTAAATATAAACCATTATTAGCAAACATGTTGGAGGTAGATATGGATAGCTGGAGCCAACAAAATTATGACTACCTCTCTCAACAATGTCTTCTCTAATGTGTGTACAATATCTCACAAAAATCAGTCCGCCCCTCACATTTTTGTGAATATTTTATTACACCTTCTCATGGGACAACACTGAAGATCTAACACTTTGAAACAATGTGGTCAGTGTACAACTTTTATAAACAGTGGAAATTTGATGTCCCCTGAAAATTACCTCAAAACACGGCCATTAATGTTGAAACTGCAGTTGACAAACGTACGTACGCCCCTAAATTCTTATAGGCTCAGAAGATTTGAGTTAAAGGGAGCCACAGCCGTAGCGGATCTTATTTTAAAAAGGGACGTCTTCACTGCTTTGGTCCATGAAATTATGGGTAAAATACATCAACCGCCTGGCTCTGGTTTTGGTGCACGATGTGACGAGTGTCATTATCCACATCGAAGCAAGTCCTGCGCAAGATATTCTGAAAGGCCACTCAGGAAGGAAGAAGCCATTACTCCAAAAAGAAACATGAAAAGACATGTCCTGTGGCTTGATGACACTGAAGCACTTGTCTGTAATTGATGACCGCCATTAAATATGGAGGAAAAAGAAGGAAGCCTCTCATCTAAGTAGTACATTGCTACACTGAAGCACGGTGCATCTTTCCCATAGTCTACCACTGGGCAGATGCTCCTTTCTAATCTTGTCATCTAATGCCTAATGCCTGCTTGCTCAGCATATTTTAATTCCTTCGCCTTCCCTCCTCTCCCGACTTACAGACTCGCGGTGCAATCTTCCCTTCGGGACTCACTATCCACCACCGTCACTCACATACTTTGTTCTTTTTCTGCATCGAAGGCCACAGCTTATGCTGTCATTCTCTCTCGAAACACGAGGATAAGAATGGCCAGAAATAATTAGGCGACGCCAGTCTGTTGCAGTGGCAACACAGAAGCCACTGAGACATCGAAAGTGTTCTTTTTATAGTCACAAACCCAGAAGTGATGATTCAGCTAAACTGTAAACATTAGTAGTCTTGTACTCTCCTAATCCAATTTGCTTCCTCCACCCCAGACAAAACCGTGCTGGGTACACGAGTGGAAATGTGTTAGAAAGTATGCCGGAGCAGCTGTTTTGAATCATGACATTCAGGCAAAAATTTAAGCCACCTCTTCTGAGTCAAGGACCTGCCCCTGAAATGATGTGTCTTGACTGATGGGCCTTCAGGTCTGCCTTCTCTAGTTTCGAGATGTCATCCTTCATAGCAACGTTTGAGCTTTGACCAGGATTTTCCAGGCTTTAGGAGGTGTTACACATTTATCATGGGAGTTTTGAAAACAGATCCACAAACAGAACGTGTACAGAACATTTGTCATGTCGACTGAAGCAGAGATGATTAATCTGGTTCCATGTTAGTATAGTTCGCCAAATGAAATTCACAATACGAACTGAGTTCAGTGCCAAAAATACAGATTTTTTCTTTTTTTTTTTAAATAAATGTTCGGCATCTAGGATTACTCAGAGGCGAAAAATGCATTCAAGAATGTCAGTTACCAACCTATTTTTTTTATTTTATTTCAAAAGCAAGAATGTTAAGCGTCTCAAGTCCAAACCCCAAACCCAGCATGCGAGGCATACTCAGACCCATCACTGATACTAAACCCATTAACAAACCCCTCTCTGTTTGGGCAATTTCCAACTACAATCCACGAAAACGATAACATGAGTCACTTTTTGTGGGGATTAACTGTAAATCTGCTCCATAACAGCAAAAACATTTGCTACTATTTTGATGATTTTGAAATCATGATTATTTGTCAAACTGACGCGTTGACTTTGGAAACACTGCTTTTGTTAAATCTTAATTTCTAACAAACTTGGTTTCTATTTTGTTGAATTACATGCCATTTTGCTGCGCCTTGAACGGTCTAGTATTATGGGTTACATAAAAGCTTGATGATGTGCCCTTAACATAATCTGAAGCATTTGGGATTTGTTGTAATTTACGCTATAGATCCGGATATTAAAGCTGTTGTCACAGTGTTTCCTATTTTGCCATGTACGTTGACACATTACGTTGACACATCCAGCTCTGAACACTTTAGATGTGCTCCAGCTCTGAATGGCCCATGTCTACTGGGATCAAGATTCTCCACATGACATCATCATGTTTTAGACACAAAGAGGCCATGCACTCCCCCCACCCCCACCCCAAATTTAAGCGCCAGCTGACTGTCTGCAAATTAAATTTGTATTCTCTATGAGAGCCTCCAAGTGACTGGATAATTATCCGACAAATTAGTCGGACAGTATGGCAAGCCATCAGCTCCACTTTCAGTTTTCAACTTGCCTGTCAGATAGCTTAATCTTTATCAGTGCAAACAGCATAGTGGGAGCTTAAGTAATATTATTCGGTAATTGTTGTAATATTTGGGCTGTGTCATTTCTGTAGCCGTGGTGCACATGGTCAGGCTGCAGGCCGTTGAGAGTCGTGTGGAGGAAACGTTCAACGAATCAAAATGATTTGTGGCTTCCTGTCTTTCTGGTGATCAAATTGTGAACGCTACACCGTCAGATGCGTAACGATGTAAACCCGGATTTTTATGTCGTACGGCATTGTAATTTTGGCATTACCTTTTGCTGATATACCTTCAGTTCAGTATAACTCAGAGGAAAAAAGTTCTGTTTGTGGATCGTTTTTTATTTATTTATTTATTTTTTATAACGTCTTGATCTAGAGCTGCTGTCATTAAGAAGTCGTTTGCCTAATGAGGCAACATAGTTCTTGTAAGGCTGTTCAATATGATTTGCTGGCACCATCATGCTCCCTAATGCTATACACTTAGGACAATAAGGATAATTTAATGGAAAACTGGTTTGTTACCGAAATCTATTCCAACACCTGGACGAAACAATATCCCAGGTTTAATAAATGTCAATACATTATTAATGAAATTAAAGCAAAAAAAAAAAAAAAAAAAAAAAACTGCTTCAGTACAACTGAACATTCAAAGCTGCATTTCAATATCGACCTGCTGGTCCTTTAAAAATTGTTTTGTAAAGTTAAAAAAATTAATGTGAAATTAATTTTTCACATTTTATATATATATTAGGGCTGGGCAACGATTAAAATATTTAATCGCGATTAATCGCCCTGATTAATCGCGATTAATCGCGATTAATCGCATTGTATTTACAAACTCCAAGAATGAATTCAAAAGTAGTGTAAAGAGCACTTTTATTTTAATGTTCTGCTGCCATATGAACAAAAGTGTTGTAACATTTGTAGCACTTATTTTATACTGGATATTTTCAACCCATCTATTGAATTTAGTGCACTAGTTGATCTTTTCTTCATAAGAGAACAAGCACTGCAGCCAAAATATGGCCTTTTTTGACCTGCTGTATATTAGCCAGTCCCTAAGCTTGATGTATCATGAAACTGTTGACCTTTTGGGTTTTGTGGTTTTTATTTTATTATTACAATTTAATAATAATAATAATAATAATAATAATAATAATAATGTTATGTTCAGTGTTTTTTCGCTAATCCACCTCTTATATATTTCAATCCTTATATAATTTTGTCTGTGTTGTGTGCACCTGCCTGTTGCTTTAATCCTATAAATTTCCCTGTCGTGGGATAAAAAAAGGATTAGCTAATGTTATCTTATCTTAAATAACACTTTTTAATATATGTACTGGGTTCTTTCAAGGTCTTAATTACATGTTATGTGTGGGCTCCAGTAACATCCATCCATCCATCCATCCATCCATCCATCCACTGATCTACCTGGATGTTCCCTGGAGGACTGAAACGCCTCAGTCAGAGACGTCAGTCTGTGGGTCTGTCGGGGCAGTGAGAGAAGTTTCGTCTCCTCTCTCCGTTTCTGGGGCTCGACGTTTTCATGTTTTTTCACGTGCTTAGATAAATTTGTTGTGTTTCCACTTAAATGAACCGGCTTTTTACAAAACATACAGCTTGATTTCATTTACGGTATTAAAATAAAGCCGAACGGTGCTACTTCCTCTGTTCATGTTTTTTCGCTGCTGCGTTCTCTCTCAGCTGTTTGTGTATTAAGTTTGTGTGAGAGCTGAGTGCGCGGGCCAGGCTGAGCCTGCGTGCTGATTGGCTGGCGCCGCTGAGCCATGTACGAGAGGGGAGGGGGAGAGTGCTGCCGTGACAGCGTGCTGCAGTCAGCGCGCGTGCTGACTGACACTGACTGAAAGCATGATGTGAGCAACATGCGTTAATGCGCGATAAAATAAATATCGCCGTTAATAGTCTAATGAATTAACGCGAAATTAACGCGTTAACTTGCCCAGCCCTAATATATATATATATATATATATATAGTTTGCTGCTGTAGCATGTTCATTCAGCTCTCTTCCCTTCTGTACTGCTATAGCTCTTAGGTAGTAACATTATTTTCAGAATTTAGTGCAGACTATGCTTACAGTAAAGAGTTTCTCCTGCTTCAAGAATTGAAGGCTTTACTTTAAGTGTTTTTTTTTTTAAGAAGTACTGTTTCAGATCTCCAGTCTGCAGCTCTCTGTGCAAGCAAGATTAGCGGTATGGTAGAGCGGGTTCACAGAAAACACAAGACTGACCGTAAGCTGCAGAGACCAATACAGTCTCTATCGATTCTTTCATTGTGAATGTTGTGTTTTTTAGATTGGAAAAACTCTTAGCTTATTATGAGAGCCCACACTGGTTAGCTCCCATCCACATATTTAAAACATTCCCCAATCTTCAGCGTGTGTCTTCCTCACCTCCAAATTCACAAAGAACATAAGCGCATCCTTGTAATTTTAAAACTAATTTCTTTCAGAACACCAACTTCTCCGCGTGGCAGCTGATATTAAGTTGGCCAACTTACCAACTGGTTTGTTCACTCCAAGGAAGCCTGCATTTCCCAGTATCTTGAAGATTTTGTGGGCCGGAAACATCCCTTCTGCTTCCCACTGATCCACGTAAGGGTTAATCTCCTGGTCGATGAGCTGCAGCACAGAGACAACAGCCCCAAAGCATGATCTTAAGGGAGTTCCTGTATTTAAAACTATGCATTAAATCTGAACAATCTTGTCCAGTAAATAATGAGTGCTATTCTGATATATTAGCAGAAGTGTCTGCATGAAAATGTTTTATTTCCTCCCTTTTGTCAAAAGGGAGCGAAAAAAAAAACTACATGCAATAGTACAAGAACAACATACAACAGTTTTTCTGTTCTAGAGTCTACGTCTTTTAACACCGACGGAGACAAGTTGTTACATATCAGAGGAAACTGCCTGCAGAATCCGTTGCGTGGGAGTCTTCAGCTATTCTAAGTGCCAGGAAAGTATGCAAAAGTGTCACGGCATCTTTTTAAAGATGGGGACGTTGAAGGCTAATACTTACACTTCAGTAGTGATGGTGTCTGAGGCCAAGAGTTCTTCTGGCCATTCAACACATCAGAATTCAACCAGTTACACAGAAAACATTTCAATGGTTGTTTTTACACATCGTGTTTTTTCTATAAAAACGGCCAATTAGAACATTTTGAAGTGGTAATTCTGAATGGAGTGCAGAGCTGTTTGAAAGCAACAATAAAAAGGTCAGTTTAGAAGTAAACCTCCCCGGACAACATAAGCTAACGCTAGCTGTTATTAGCATGACGGACACAGGCGGCCAAATGACCGGGTACAGTTGGTCTCAGCACCTCCTTTGAGGTGCGCGGTGTTGCAACACTCCACGTACGTGCCTCCCCCATCATAACCTTATATCAAGGTCATGAATAGCAAGTTTCAAAACCACAAATATATCCTGTCATATCGTAATGAGACGCTAGCTGAAAGAGACCTCGAACACTTTTTCCTGGCTTTTCACAAATTTGGTTGTTTGGCAATATTCCCCGTTGCAACAAAATGTGCTTAATTATGGCACGGAACGTCCAAGAGGACCATCCAACGCTCTATAAGGGTAGAACTTTTTTAAAGCTACATCTGGCAAGCTTATCTGTAAAGCAGGTGACTGCAGGTTTGAGTAATCAACCACTTTATATCAGCTTGTTATACTTTAACTACTTGATGAATAGTTGGGTAAGTTTCATTCAATAGAATGAAAACGCTTCCCTTCATTAATAATATTGGGTTTCACAGTGTGATCCTTTAAGAAAAAAGTATCTACACCACTTTGTTTTGCAGCTTGATGCAATTTACTCTAAAGAAAAGTAGTTTTTTTCCCCAAATACAAGAAATGTTTAAAAAGACCAACTTTAAAAACCTACTTAATCTTTCGTTTTTAAGCCACGAACAGAAGCTAATGTAGTTTAAAATAAACCAAATCAAATATTGTTCATGTGTTGTCAAGTCCTTACAAACAGCTCCAGACAACTGTCAAATATTTTTGCCAAAATTGCAAAATGAGTCCAGAGTCATTTACTCCTGCCAAAATACACAAAAACCACGCCAGCTAACCATCGTCAGGCCAAAAAAAAAGAACAAACTGTGAGAAACTTAAAAAAAAGAAAGAAAAAGAAAACAGGCATTCCTCTCGCTTAACCTGTAGTTCATGTTCAAATTTCAGATAGTGAGGAGGGAAAGGGAGGGCCGGCTAGCTGCTGTAAAGCAAAACATAAAGGTCATCGGGATGTAATCCTAGACGTCCTCGAAAAACTTATTTTGCTCAACTGGTGCCGCATAGCTGACGGATTTCACATAAGTGAGCTGACTTTCAGTAAGACGGGGTCAAAAATGTTTCATTACGCAGCGTTTCAGCATGCTCAGTTTGGAAAGCTGATGCTTTTTACTGGATAAGCTATTCTGGAGATGACAAAATTAGAAGAGGGTTTTCCCATTAAATAATATTTTACGATATGGCTGGCCGTTTTGAGCTTTCGGAGGATATATGCAATACATATTAATTATATAAGCAATTATGAAGTCATTACAAAAAATTTTATTTTATTTCAAGGGGAGTAAACTGAGAGAGCAAAAAACTAAGAAATATTCATCAAATATATCTCATGAATATGAATTGTATCTGAAATGTACCTATATACAATGTATATTAAGAGTTTTGTCAAATAGTCTTTGTCACTCATTTTATTATTATTATTAATAGGTACAGATTGGTGGGAGATGATGACTGCGTCTAATTTTTAATGCCAGTATCGATTGTTTTATTGTGACACGGTTAATTGCCATCTGTAGATAAATTTCTTGCTACTGTAACATGAATTTCCCAGATTTAAGATGAATAAAGTGTATCTGATCTAATCTAATCTGACAAAAAAAGTAAGACGAAATTATACAATGTGATCTACATGCTTTCATTTAAAACATAAGCAGCATATATTTCTTCTGTTGCTAAAATATATACAGTATAATGAACAACTCATTGCTATTTTGGACTTACTGCATAGAATTCAGCAAAAACCTAGGATACACTGTGAATTCAGTAGATTAGCAGAATCTCACACCCTTTTGTATTTTTTGAACTGTGTGAAGTTTGGCCTGCAGTCGTCTGCTCTAAAGCGTGGCTCAGCCGTAGTGTTGAAATGTTGCTACTCTAATGATTGGTTGGTGCTACCTATCCAAATGACCGTGAACTTATTGATAAGCTTCTGGAAATCCTCAAGGGAACCCAAGCAAAGCAATGCACGACTTCTTCTTACTAATCTCTGGGAAATCTGTTGGTCATCTTCAATGGCAGCAGCGTTTTGAACACATGCAGGACTATGAACGCCTGTGAGTTAAAGTTAATTTTAGAATTACTGGCACTCTGTGACTGTAGCCTTGAGCGTTGACTATAGGGACTTCCTACAACCCTAACTGTAAGTCATTTATATACACACACACGCTACTGTATAGTGAATTCTTTTAATAAAACATTCTCAGTCAAGTTCCCCCTTCCTGCAATCCCACCATATTGTTCTGGATTTCCTTTCCACATGGCCATCCTTCCCAGTATTCCCAGCGCCGGACTATTTTCAGCCTTTAGTCATTCTTTAAAACAAGTGTAGCCAGACAAAACGCTTCCCTCGAATTTGGGTAATATTTTTGCTCCCATGGTCTTGGGTCTCTTGCGGTCATCTTGGAAGCTTATTTCCAACTGTAGTCCGGTAACACGAATCTAAAAATGAGTCACGCTGATTACTAATTGTCGACCTAATTCTTTGGCTAAGATAATGGACAGAAACAAAAGCTGGGCGTGTCAGAATTTGTAAACCCATTTTCTGTAGCGATGACAAGAAATTGGTTTTATTTTTTCCTACAGAGGCAACAATTAGGGTCTTAAAAAGGATATTTTAACAAACAGGTTGAAATTTGTCTCTCTTTTTTTTTTATTCTAAAATCAAATAGTCTTGAGACTTTTAGTAATATTTTTGCTCCCATCGTCTTGGGTCTCTTGTGGCCATCATGAAAACTCATTTCCAACTTTAGTCCGGTAACACAAATCTAAAAATGAGTCACGCTGATTACTAATTGTCAAACTAATTCTTTGGCCGAAATAATAGACAGAAACAAAAACTGGGCGTGTCAGAATTTGTAAACCCATTTTCTGTAGCTATGACAAGAAATTTGTTTTATTTTTTCCTACACAGGCAACAATTAGGGTCTTAAAAATGATTTTTTATTTATTTTTTTATTTTTTATCCTAAAGTCAGATAGTCAGAGACTTTTACATAAACACAGAACAAGATCATATTGTCTTATTCTGGCTTGAAAGAAACCGTAAACAGCCCCACATGCCATGTTATGATAACTGATATAAGGCAGTTTTAAGCAATCTGCAATCAGTATTTATGAGATTATGTATAACATTAGAACATATCAAATATCTGATAACCCATATAAATGGGAAGACTTAAACAGTTCAGCAGTGCTGCTACAGATAACAGGTAACACTTGTTACACTAATGTAACACTTTATGCATCTTCCCTGGTCGATCCTCACCTTTGCCACTTCGTGCTTCTGCGGTTTTCAACAGTCTTTCGACTGTTTTGGTTATGAAATAAGAGCCGCGGGGATTTGTAATGACAAGGCGTTAATCGAGGCACCGAGGGTGTTTCTTTCCCGCTTTGATGAACCATGACCCAAACATCAGCCTACTGTCATGAAATCCGGTTAGGAAAAATATTCTATACCACCAGGAGACCGCTCTGAGTTATTTTAATTTCCTCTTCGACTGGGCCCAACGGGAAACAGAACGAGTCAGTTGAGTAATGTTATTCTCAGACAAATTAGGTACAATCAATACGAATTATAACTGAGATTTCATCTTTTTTTTTTTTTAGATCATTCAGCAAACATTACGAACTTCCAAGAGAATTAAACTGATAAGCAAAAGGTCAAGCGCATTATTTTTTGGGGAAAAAATGGAAGCAGATGCAGATAAAATGATGACCTTTGGGAAATAACGAATGGATGAGCTTAACCCAGAAGCAATTTCTCTGTGTAGTTCATTCTTTGTAGTTTTTAGATATTTATATAAAATTCACAAAATGCTGATATTATATATGCTGAATTAAAATAAAATAAACTGAGTATGGTTCTGATCCCTGTTTGGGACAGTCAATCGGTCTCCTATTAGAGGAATTTTTCCCACCATATGAGCAAATTAAAGAGACCTTACTTTAATCACATGTTGTCAAAGGAGGAAGAAAACAACCAATAGGAAGACACAAAAGGTTGGGTACCTAAAAACCTTTGATTTATGCAAAATATTATCGTTGCATCCAAACTAGTTTGCGTACCTTTTACGTTGTAATTAAATGCAAATCCGATTTAGTATCACTAGCAAATGTCTATTCAGCAACAGTGGGGGGAAATCAGGGTTACAAAACTTAATTTGGATCATTACACATATAACTAAATAAAGTACATCTGAAGATAACCGAATAACTTCTTTGGCATATTATGTTTGAATCCCTCAACACGTCCGGACCTCTGCCATTCTCCAAATGATAACTTTGTGTTGCACTTTGTGAGGTTACCAATGAGTTGGGGGAACGTGAAGATGCAGGATTTATCATGCAGGAGTCAGAGGACGGATGCTGTGCAAGTCAGCAGCAGCTGAAGGTGGGAGGGGTGTCATGAAGGACGGCTGTCAGGTTGTTTTTGGTGCCATGAATCTGTGCAGCATCCGCTCAGTTTCCCACACATACTTATGGAGAGCGCTGTCAGACAGCAGTGAGGAACTATGTAGCTGAGGGAGCCTCAAATCTCTGCAGGACAGGCAGCAAACACGAGCTATCAGGCAGCGGAGGAATCAAAACAAGCTAACACTGTGACCTCTCACCCACTTTTATTAGAAAGCTTTAGTTTTCGTTGCTTTCACCAGACAAAACAGCGCTGTTTGCGTGGAACAAGCTGATAAGAGGATCCAAAACTGTCACACTAGCCTCAGCCCTGACTTGTTAGCTCCCGGCTTTAGGTTCGCTGTGAATAAATGTTGACATTAGCACTCCTGCATACCTTCCTGAGGGCCTCCTTCAACGCGGAGTGCTCTTGTGTGTAGATTAAATGGTCGTCAGCGATCTCTGGGGGCTTGGAGGTCACAGACTGGGACGACACGTGCTCGGACAGCGAGCGAGCGAATGAAAACGAGGCGAATTTGGACAAAGTGCGGCTGCAGAGCAGCAGCTTCGCCCGCAGAGCTCCTTCGCGTAGCGCCATGGTTGTTGACGCTCAGCTGTTGGTTTGCGCATGCGCGTGTTGCCTTTTTGTTTATAAAGGCTGAAAGCGTGAAAGCGTTCAAAGTAAATAATACAGTCTTAATAACGTGTTTCTGCCGCGTCTAATAACTTATGTAAAAGTTTATTAGACGCTTCCGCAGATTATATATCTATATTTATATGTAAGCGTCTAATAAACCTTTTCATAAGTTATTAGACGTGGCAGAAACATAGACATTATGAAGACTTTATTCTTTTCTTTGAACGATATCTATCTATATATATATATATATACTAAAAAAATAACGGGAAAAATAATAAAAAGATAAAGGTAACACATAAATAACACATCCACATCCTAGATCTGCATAAATTCTTATTAAATACTTTGTTTTTTACACAGTTGAATGTGCTGACAACAAAATCACACGAAAATGATCAATGGAAATCAAAATTATTAACCCATTGGGGTCTGGATTTAGAGCCACACTCATAATTAAAGTGGAAAAACACACTACAGGCGGATCCAGGTTTCATGTAATGACCTTAAAGCAAATCAAAATGAGACACAGTAGTGTGTAATGGCCTCCACCTGTATGGCCTCCATACAACGCCCGGGCATGCTCCTGATGAGGTGGCGGATGGTCTCTTGAGGGATCTCCTCCCAGACCTGGACTAACACATCCGCCAACTCCTGAACAGTCTGTGGTGCAACATGGACGGTGTTGGTGGATGGAGAGAGACATGATATCCCAGATGTGCTCAATTGGATTCAGGTCTGGGGAACTGGCGGGCCGGTTCATAGCATCAATGCCTTCTTCTTGCAGAAACTGCTGACACACTCCAGCCATATGAGGTCTACCATTGTCCTGCATTAGGGCGAACCCAGGGCCAACCGCACCAGCATATGGTCTCATAATGGGTCTGAGGGTTATTTTCTGGTAACCCTCCAGTAGCCTTAGATAATAACCTGTCCAAGAGCCTCTATCGAAGGGTTAAATCAAAGCATATTATGTGCTAGGATGTCCTAGTCAAAGTCCAGACCTAAATCCAATTGGGAACATTTGGCAACTCTTGAAAATGGTGTTAACAGACACTCTTCGTTCCCTCAGGTTGACCTGCTTTGCTAAGAGGAGCATTCTAAAATTGAAGTCTTTAATGTGCAATTACAACAGTCAACCCCTTAGAGGAATGTCTGCCTAAACAACATGCAGCTGTAACTGCAGCAAAAGTTTGTTATCAAAAAATATTATAAAATAATATAATCATCAAATAATTCTTGACATGTTTCCTTATTCTTCCACTTTTAAATATGCAGTATTTCATGAGGCTGTAATCTGATGAGACGTAAAAAAAGTAAATTAATGAAATGATTCTTGTTATTAATGTCTGTGGATACTTTTTGTTTCATCATCAGCTATACAATTAAAAAAATACCTTAATAATGCTGATTGCTTTATGACAATAAAATATAATCTCCAGAATTAATGCCGACATAAGGATTATGCATCTGTTACTGTATATTAAACAGAAGGGGAAAAAAAACAGGGAATCACAGAAACAGGCTGAGTTATCAACATGCACGTTTAATGACAGCTGCTTCAGTGTACGAAACAACACACAGGCCCGTTTACTCAGACTATATATGTCACGTGAGAGGGAGGAATCTTTAGAACACATGCAGAACAAAAACTCTTATTCATTGTCTTTATCTGTTCATATGATGACATTATAAGGCTACAAATCTGCTCCCAAAGAAGTATTGGATTCATTTACAGGGTAGCTCGTGCAGTCGTATAACTTATGTCGTTATCGTGTCCTTCTAGTCTTCTCAGTCTGCAAATCCACTTTACACGGGGAGGGAGAATGTCCTTGGGTACTAATCTGGGATAGGAAAAAGCTCCTCGGGTTCATTTCAGCAGATCACACAGCCACCTTTCTCCTTGAAGGGGTTCTTGTCCTCTGCAATGCCTTTGACCAGGATGTCCTCCTCCACGCCAGCCTGAATGTACTCCTTGATTTCCTCACAGCATTTAGATGTCTAAAATGATCAGACAAGACGTGTGGACATTTTGGTTTATAATATCATCCCTGAGAAATAAACTGTACGCTTGGATGAAAAGCCTCATTTGGATATTATAAATCGAAACAATGAGGGGAAGATAAACTTACCAACCACCTCTCGAGCTTTACTTCATTTTTGAGTTGGTTAACTTCCATCACAGCCTTGTCCTTGTCTGTCAGCTCCTCCACATTTATGACCGGCATTCTCTGTCAAAGAAAAGGAAATGGTCAGCCGATGCAAAGCTCGCTCGAGGTGACGAACGGGTGGTGTTGGTTTCGGAGGTTGAAAAAAAAAAAAAAAATGTTTCACCCAACTCCACTTATAGAAGAGGAAGGTACCTACGAGTGCTCACAGGTAGCAGTCCTTCACCGCCAAAATCCTGCCGAAGAATCCCTCTCCTCTCCCCTCAATCTGGGTTATAAAGTAATCTGCACCAACATTTCTAATCTGCTAATCTGATTAAAACGAATGATCAGACCAGTTATTCTGGAACACCATCAAAGGAGGAGAAGGTACCTCAGAGGCCTCTGCTTCAGTCGTATCGACGTGAAAACATTTGAATCTGTTTACTCTTTAAAGCAGACTGAATCAGAATTTGAGCTTTTTTGGCCGATGGTTTCCTCAGAGTCAGATATGTGGGGCAGTGGGTGGTGTTTTACGTATTAGGGCATTTTGATAAGACGGCTAATCTGTATTTAGCCTTCACCTGTCAAGACGGAGACGCATCATTGGTCTGAACATGATTGTACCGGACTCCTTCAAGTCACACCTTAGTGACAGCAAGGGTACAATGTTATGTAAAATGGATAATATCAACAAGAACAGTGATGTTGAGTCATTCATCTGTCGTTTGTCGCCCGCTCAGCTCATTCTGTGGTCCCAGAAGGAAGCAGGAAGGAATCATATTTCCTGGGCCAGTTCCAAGGTTCTTCAATGGGACATGTCTGCACAAAAACTCTGAAGGGAGGTGCCAAGGAGGCCTCCTGTTCAGAACCCCAAACCACCTCTGCTGCCTTGGTTTTAGTGGAGAACCAGCAACTCAACTCCAGATGGCAGAGCTTCTCATTTTATCTCAGAAGATGAACCAAGCCACATGAAGTTCATTTCAGCCATTTGTATCTGGGATCTGATTCTTTTGGTCCTCATCCATATCGCATGACCACAGGTAAAGCTCAGAATATAGCCAGACTGGTAAATTAATTACTTTTCTTTTATCCCTGTTCTTACTTTTCCACAGCAGAGCAGAGCACCACCTGCATTACTCCAGACAAGGCCCAGATATGTATATCCGTCTCCTGCACCATCCAGTGAAATAAAAAAAAATTCCCATAATCCATTTTAAATAAAAGTCACACAACATTTCATCAGCGTTTTCTACCATCACATTCATCTCCCCTATGATCACCAGGGTGGCGTGTCCCACAGATTAAGAGATTATAGTGACAAGGTGTGAGGCAATTACTTTGATTGCAGTAAACGGTCAAATACACTCGTGTGTAATGCTGAGCGGTGGAAGCATCAGAACCGCTGGAAGACCTTGTAGATGGAAGAATTAGGATGGAACTTGGTTTCAAGAATCAAAGATTTAATGGCCAATGATAATGACCGGGTAACATGCAGATTTAGGTGGAAAGCATTGCATTCTGGTATAACCAGCAGGCGACAGTGGCTACAACCCCCAGGTGCTGGGTTTTAGCCCGCTCTCCAAACCCTAGAGCATATAGAAGGTGCGCTTTAATGCCGCTTATCATCGGGGGAAGCCTCCCATTCCTCCCGCTGTCACAGCCTTAGGATGCACAGCCTCAGCGAAAAAAATAAAATAAAATAAAATCAACTGACTAATTTTTAATACAGATTCCTGAGGCACTTTGCATTGACAATGTATAGTTTAATCTGGGCCTGTTGAGGGCAGAACATGAGGGGGAACCTGGTTCGCAAACGTTTAGTTATGGTTATGATCTATAAATGAAAATTGCATGTTGGTGTGTATGCACATGGTTTTCTAAATCAGAAGTTTTATATTTTGGCGTACGCTATTTTCTTTTTCTTGGCGTAACTACACCTTTGGCATGGATTCTACGCAGCGTTTTATAAATGAGACCCTTGGTCCGTTCTTCCAGATCCTGGCCAAAGGCCAGATTGGCCTCTGGTTAAAATCAAGGTTTATCAGCTGGTAGGAGCCTCCTGTCCAGCACCTTAAAGTGCACTTTTCTAGGAATAAAGTGAGATTGCTCCATTTCCATTTCTTATACATTGGGACCACCAACCTGCTCTGCTGCCACTGTGCAGGTGTTGTCATGAGATGTCACACTGGCCCGTCAACCATGATCTCCCCATAATGTGCAATGCCCTCAGCCTTCTTGGTCAATCTCATCCATTCATTACAGCCTGCCTTCGGGGAGATTTTTATCTGCTTCAGTGAACTCTGCCACGGTGATGAACTCACCTTTTCCCGAGTCTTAAACCTCCATCGTGGAGGTGAATCGAACTGAGAGGTTCTTCACAGCACTCCTGGTCAGCTGGTCATTTCGCTCCATCCCTGTTTCACACCTTTGTAGTTTTGCCTCTTTTGTTTTTGCTCACTATATGGTTTAGGTATTCTCCTACATTCTTGTCAGAATTTGTTGTAATGAAATATAAATCTTTTGTAACACAAATGAATAATATTTCCTGACAGGAGATCCGTTAGAGTTATTTTTGTGTCCCATATTAATGATAGTTGACAGGGCGTGCTGAGTTTCTGCTCAAAATAATAGATAGGTAAATTGTGATAGATCTGAACACCTACTGTTTTTTTATCTTAATTTTAAAAACATAAGCACAATTTGACTTGTGTATGGGTACAAAATGGAAGGAGGGAGGTGAAAATGCGAACTGCCAAAACATTGTTAGTATTATCTCTGAATATAAATAGATGCTAAAACCTAGAGTATAACCGGTAAAACAAGACATTAGCGCTCCCAAAAACTCATGTTGGAGGTGATTGCAATTAAGCCAAACAAATGAGTGAAAGTGGGCGTGTCCATTACAAAAAGGGAACTAAAGGTGGGTACAATTTTCTTGAAAGGAGTGTATTTGTCCTTGATTTGAGCAGGCTAAAACGATTATCTGCCAATAAGAGTTTTGGACTTAAAATAGGAACAACTCATCCCCCATCATCTTATTTCAAGTGCGGCATATCTAATTATCTTATTTTAGGGGTCAACATTGGCAGATAATCTTATTCACCTGCTCAAATGAAGGACAAATACCTTTATTTAAAACATTTTTTACCCACTTTTATTTCCCTTTTTGGAGCGTGATGATTTATGGTGGGACCCTGAGTAAGTTTCTCAACCGTTTCATTTCCTTGGAGAAAATCTTGCTTGTACAGTTTTGTGGAAAACTCACCAAGATCCTTATCTCGCAACAACTTTTTGAACCCGTTCAACGATCGAGAGAGGCAGAGAGCGCTTGCATTTTTTTTTATGAATACAGGCTTAGTCATAACTAAGCAAATATTACAACGCAATAAACTTTTATAGATGTCATAGTTTTATTAATCACGCCTCTCCTCCGTAGAAAGGAAATCCCCGCCCCTGAATTCCTCCCCATGGGAAGCGCTTCGGGTCTATAAAGCCTGAGCAGGCTGGGGGTGGTCGGCGCGGAGAGAGCGGAAAACTGCAGCTTGCACCATGGAGTTCGCCTTATTTGCCCTTTTTACGTTATTCACCCCGTTTTCCAGCGGTCTGGCGTTTTCCCGTAGAAAAGGTAAGACGATTTCTCCCTAAACGTTAAAGTTTAAAAAGCTTATTATTATTATTATTTTTTAATTTATTTCGCGTATAATGACTCTAATATTGTCGCCTCTTCTTTTCTAGACGCGTGTCTGCTTCCAGTGGAAGAAGGTCCCTGCATGGGAGAAATCGAGCGCTATTACTACAACACCTTCACGCAGAAGTGCGAGGTGTTTTATTACGGGGGCTGCCAGGGAAACGCCAACAACTTTAAGAGCTACCCGGAGTGCCAGAAGACGTGCTTCAGGATTCCCAGTAAGACTTCTTCTCATTTATGACGAAAAACTTCACTCTCTGGTAGCTGTCCCTGGCAAAAAATAAATAAATATAAATCTAATCTGGTTCTATTACAACGACAGACACGTTTTATATGATAGATTCACACATAACTGTAATTGTTTTTAAGTAAAAATCCTGAAAGTGTGTAATTCTAGTTGGTCTCCTTTACTCTGATGCCCCTAAATAAATTTTAGCGGGGTGCATTTTCTTGTAAAGTGACCCAGGGTGAAACAGGTCCATGGGTGTGAATAATTTTTGCAATGGATCATAGATGGTTGTAATTACACTCTGATGACTTACACCCGTAGACGCGAAACCTGAAAAAAAGATCTTAATATTACTCTCTCAGCGCCGTATATGATAAACCTGTGCGTGTTTGTGAGATTTAATTTCCAAACAATCTTTTTTTTCTTCTTCTGTTTTTCTCTGCAGAGATTCCTCAAATCTGCCGCTTCCCCAAAGCGGACGGTCACTGTCGCGGCTACTTTCCCCGCTACTTCTTCAACATGACCACCATGCAGTGTGAGTCCTTTTACTACGGGGGCTGCGGGGGCAACCCCAACCGCTTTCAAGATCACGCGTCCTGTATGGAGTACTGCAGTCCAAAGAAAGGTTCGTTAAGCTTCGCTGATTGTTAAAGAAATCAAAGGATGCCGGCTACAATGGGTAGCTTTCAGTTGCTTTCTCTCGTGTTTTCGCAGCTGTTCCTGTGCTCTGTCTGGACCCCCTGGACAAAGGCCGGTGTTCGGCGTCGATAACTCGGTACTACTACAACGCGGCCACCAAGATGTGCGAGGAGTTCGTCTACTCGGGCTGCGGAGGAAGCAGCAACAACTTCGTGTCCCGGCAGAGCTGCGTGGATGTGTGCGTTCAAGGTGTGAAAGTGTGAATCGTTGACGCTTGTGCTGGAGCTTTCCCTCCCCACAGAGCAGTTTAATACAGCGTCAGAGCGGCCTCTGAGACCCACGCTCTGGTTTCAGTTAAGTCAGAGGGTAGGAGAGCTAGTCGAGCTCAGTTGATTTCACTATCAGCAGCCTTTAAACAACGCTTGGTATCTGAATAAATTCCTCCCTTGCCCTCCAAATCAAATCCTGCAGCCAGTCGTTATCATACGACCTAGAGAACACCAGACAGCGTCTATCTCTGAGAGGTCTTGTTTTCCTGATCCCGAGTTTTGGAAAGTCAGCTATCGTCACACTTGTGAGCTACACTAACCAGATCCTACACATTTTTTTTTTGTTTGTTTCAGGAGCGAAAAAACAGAAAAGCCATGGGAAAGTTCGGCGCTTGAGGCGAAATAGAAACAATCGGATCCCGTGGTTGCAGGCCTGAGAGCCTGATGCTGTCCTGAGGAGTTCTGGCTTGGACAAGTCCTCAACGTTTGTTTGAGCTAACATAACGACAAAGTCGTCTTCGTTGGTATAGAGCTCGTACACACTTTACGACTGCGATTCAATTGTCTTATATACATTTTTTTTCTTTGAAATGTCCAAATGGGATTTTTAACATGTATTGTTTTGTTAATAATACTCAGAGCCAAAATGTTAATTTTAGACAATATAAACCTTCCTGAACAGCAATCTTTCCCCACACATTTTACCAACATCACAAAAGGCGTGTGTTCTTTTAAGTATGTCAACTTGTACTTTTTTTCTTCTTTATTCTGATGTTTTCAGTCAAAACCCTTCTTCGAAAGTCTTTTCTTGTCTGCCATCTGTGGTGTTTACTAAAACTTGATTATTGTGCCTCTTATTATGTCTTATGAGTCTTAATGTACATAAAGCAGATTTAGAAGGTTTTTTTCTTTCTTGCACCCTATTAAAAATGCTGTGGAAATAGATAATTTATTACCCAGCTCTGTTTTTATTTTTTAGTGTATATTTGTTAATGGAGTCCCATTTAATGCAAAATGTAATGCAAACTAATCAGCAGCTGGTTATATGATAATATGCCCCTTTTTCCTGACTGTTTATTGAATTCTTTCACTCTGGACACAACTACCACCACCAAATTGATTAGTAAGTCAGAAAAGTAACCTTGTTATTAACGTCTCCACTGTTTATTTACTGCTTTTTATTTGGTAAATACTGTAAACTGGAAATGTTCCACAAATCGAATTCTGCTTGGGGCCCCACACGATCTTGGGCCGGCTCTGATGATAGTGCACCACTGTTCCTAGTTTTGTGTTTTGTTACATTATATATAACAACTGTATTTTATGTAAGTAAAACATTATTGTAATTAATTATTTTTTGATAAAATGTACAGATTATGAAGAGGTTTGATTATTTTTTTCAGACTTTTACTGATGCAGCTGTTTTTTACTCTACGTATGTGGCACCTGAACAATAAACAAACTCGAACCGTGGGAATTCAAGCCTAATAATCATGTTGTGTCTTGCAATGCTGCTAGCATGTTAACATAAACTGTGTCTTATTTGAGTCGGGGAAAAAAAAAAACAGGCTTGGCTGGTTTCTCCCCTTTCTCTCAGTCACTTTCACTTCATCTCCTTCCCTAATGCTGCTGTCGCCGCTCCTTATCAGGTAATACGTTGCAATGCGCCTGAGTCCATCCCTGCCTGCTTTTGCATGGCCTTGAATCAGAAAGGAAGCAATCATGGTGGCAGTGAATACTGCAGATGTCGCAGGCTCATTACAACGGCTTTGAATATTCAGGTGACAGGAAGCTGCAGGTTTTCAAAATGTGCGTGTTGAGCTTTTAGTAATTATAATTTAGCATTTATAACGCAATCATGGAATAAATAAACTATAATTCAAATGCCCCTGCATGAGCAAATTAAAACTAACAAATGTGCTACTAGACATAAATTTGGCAGATTTTAACTCCTTTGTGGTCCGTAACTCTTTAGTCTTCTCAGATGGGTGCTTCAAAGTCTAATACCGAAATCTGACAAAATAAATGTGCAGTTCTAAACCTGTATTTTGTTATGTCTCAGAATAAAAAAAAGCAATTGAAGCACTCTTTGATTTTTCTGATCATTAATATTTATGGCAGAAAACTCAAAGAAACCACTCGCCACTACACACTTGACTATAAATAGCAATGAAACACAAGTGCATCTGGCTGAGCAGGGAAGAACCAAGGCCAAAACATCTGTTAGACAGCCTTATGAGAGAGGCAACCTTTGTAATCAGAGTCTGTATGCACCTTCTCAAAGTTGACGTAATCTCAAAACCAACCAATGTTGCTCAACATCCTCCTTTCAGTCAACTATAGTTATATATAAGTGATAAAAATCAGCCTGTAAATTATTAATAACAGAGCAACTAGAGTGAACAACACTTATGATTCTTATGATGTTTAAAATAATCAGTTTAGACTCAGTGTTTAACTTATAATCAGAACAAATTGCTATATTTTCCCATCAGTGGGTGGTAATGCTATAGCCCTATTTAAAACATTTCCAGTAGTTAGGCTAATTGATCTTGTCTGAGTGTGTCATTATCTCATTAACATTACACAAATTCATTGATTATGAATAGTAACTTTATGTTTCATTAGTTATAAATAACTTTTTAATTTGTACACAAAGATTCTTCTCAGTGTTTGTCAGACAGTCTCTGTTGTCAGAGATATTAAGTTTCAGGTCTTGATGCTTCTAAGGCGCTATTGAAATCAGATGGAGTGGTTGTTAGTAGGGGTGAATTTCTGATATGCCCCCTGGTGGTGGATTTACAACTAACAACCAAAATAGTGTCAGAATCAGCTTTATTGGCAATGATTATGTGCACAACCAAGGAAATTGACTTCGGTTACAGTGTTCACAGTGTTCAGACACCAAGTATAAATATATAAGTAGCAGGAGTTACATGCTTTTTAATATGTGAAGAAAAAGTAATGGAGGTTGGAGATAATAAAGATATAGATGTTAATGATTATGTTTTCTCATGCTTTTATTACAATATTCGAACAATGAAAACAAATGTTCACTCTTAAAGCCTCTTTTAAAATTAAATCTACTAAACACATCAATATTTTTTCACAGTTAAAATATTTCTCATGGAACTGATGATGACACAAAAGTCACACCATGTCAGAAATGTTGTGCCATTACGCACTATTTTACGTTATTGAATGTTTAAAAAATAACTCCCGGTCTGTTAGGTATTGTCCGGTGAATATCAGCCCAAACAGATGATATCAGAACAATGATTGAAAAGGTGATTCGAGCACTGGCGTTGTTTTAACAGCAAACTCTGCACACAAATGGAATAAATGAGTGACAACATCTCCTCAAGTTCAAGAATTTATTAATAGAAACCAAATGGACATCCAGAGAACACCACTATAGAATGCTGGTTATCTGAATTAAACATTTCAATCAACAAATCATTCTGCTAGGCTAGTGAAACCTAACTAAACTACTAAGCAAAATGAAGATAAAAAGAAGCTAACGAACTATGTACACGCAATAGAAACAAAAAGACAAATAAAATAGTTGAAAACTATCATCAGAATGATTCAGTCAATCCTGGTTCACTGCAAATCCAAGTTTGAGAACCAAAGTTCGTCTTACAGAACGTGGAATGAGATTAAATTAGCTTAACTAATTTAAAACAACATTTGGTATGTGCTTCAACCCATTCACAATGCAAATCCTGAGATGAACAAAACATTATTTGAGAAAATGACATTTTAAAAATGATTTGCTCAGTAAAAGCAATACCTTTAGGACACTTGGTTTTAGTAATGCAATTATTTCTCAGGGAAATAATTAAAGCTTGAATCGGTAATTTAGGATTAAACCACCAAATTAATAACAATCGACCGGAAGTGTCGGTGCGCTTCCTGTGGGCAATGTTTGCATTAGCTTGAGTTTAATCCTAACGTTTTACAAGCACCATTAAATGAACATTAATGTTGTTCAATATTAGTGCTCTAATAACACTAATAGCACTGTCAAATGATGGCGGAGCAAAACAAAACAAGCATTATGTTTAAAAAATGAACCATAGTTGTTTATTAGGGCTAGGAAAATTATAGCACTAACGCCAGTGGACATTTGGTGCTATTTCAAAAGACTTCAGCTCTATTTGGCCGTAATGAGCGGACCAGAAAACACAAACATTAATGTCCCATCGGCGTATAAAACCGTTCTGGAAATAAAGTTTGTTATAACCATAAAAACACAGTCAAGGCACATCAGCAAAGCTTGGTTTCCAGAATGCTAGTGAGGCTAGCGTGTCAGCTCGGTCAAGTTTTGAAAAAACACAGTGAAAACACATTAAGTAAACCACTTTACTTTTCCTGCCTAACTCTGCCAAACCAGGGCGCCTAACTGGAAGAGGAATGCAGACGTAATTTGGGAAACCAGGCCTGGGCAATCTGTACACAGCGGGGACCTCCGCTCAGCATCCCAGGCGTAGCTGCTTCTTGTGAGGGCCTGTGCAGTTTGCAGCGGGCGCCTTCAGATCAGCTTTCCTCATAGCTTGACCTGGCTGCCATCTGAACGCAGCTTTCCTGTAACATCTGAGAAAGCTTACAAGCAGAACTTCTCCATGGCAGCCGGCTGTTAAGTTCTGATGTTGGTTTCACAGAAAAATAGACTTTACTTAGCCTGGCCCGGCACTACAAATGCTCGTGGGTGTCCGAATCCAGTCCGACTCAGGTGGCTGTCTACCCAGTGTGAACCACGTGTCACGAGGGCTCACAGGAAAAGAGAAAGATGAATCCTATGGGGCCTGGGTACATAGCAGTGTTGGCACCCCCTGCTGTGATGCCCTGATGCCTGTAAAGGTCTCACGTTTCATGTTGTTTCCAACATACAGTCTGATTTGTCCTCCATGGCTTGAATACACAACAGTTACAACCAGAGTAATCTAAACATACAAAGTATTGAAAGCAAATCACCCCATAATTGAAGCTATTGGTAAAAAATAAAATACAATTGCATAGGAAATTGGTGTTGAACATAATTACAAAGATGTATTAAATAATTTGTGAGCCTGTTTTGGTAATGAAAAGCACAAGACATCTCTTGTATGGACAAAACTAATCACATGCATTGCTAGGTAATGGTTTTGATGCCTTCTTCCACAAAAACTCTTTAAATCTTACATGTTCTGGTGGGGGTTGCTCTATGCACTCAGTCCCGTCCATAATTTTTACTCTAACATTTTTGATTGCCTTCTTTGGAACCATTTAAGAGTTTTCTTTATATGTGTTTGGGGCTATCTTGAGTCCATTCGGCTGCTCCCTTATTCAGGGAGGCAGCCACAACAAACCATTTCAACTTGCACACAGACTTGGTAGAGTTTTCCTGCCAGACGCCCTTCCTGGTGCAACCAAGATTTACTGCTGGATCTGCTGTATCTAAGGTCTTAGCTCTCTATAACACAGAGAGTGTGTTTGGGACTATTGTCTACCCTCATTTCATCTGCAGACCCTCATCAAGACTGCACCCAAACATTTCTTTTTTCACCCTTCCTTCAATTATATGAAGTCTACCTTAACCATATGTTGCTGAAGACGGCCCTCATGACGTTTCCACTTGAAAGCTTCACTTTTGGCATAGTGTTTTTGGGGAGATGTGCAGAGCCATTCTTTCTCCAAACATGGTGTGTGCAGTGACATTTAAAGAATTCATTTTTGGCCTTACCTGACCAGATTATACTCACCCACTATTTCATTTGGTTATCCAAATCTTTTGCAGCAAACGTTTAACAAGCTTCAATATTCTTTATTTCAGCATGTACTTCTTCTGAGTGTACTTAGAGGCCGTTTCTAATGATCTGTTACAGTTGTTTTTATAGGAGAAACTGTGCCTTGCTACCTGCAAGTGCTCTGCAGCTCTTGGGCAAATCTTTTTTATCATCCCTTTAAATCCACAGTCAGAAACATTGTGAGGGGCACCTGGCTATAGCTGGTTTACAGTGATATGTTTTTTTGTTTTGTTTTTGTTTTTTTTACACCCACTTACTATGGCTTCAACTCTGTTCATTGAACCATTAGGAAGTTTAGGAAGGCAGCTCTCATCACTGCCATTAGTTTGTTTTCCAACCGTTAGATGTTTTGTGATGGTCTATGCTTTTAGTTAATATTAAACTGGTGTCTATTTGCCCAAAACAGGAGGGACGCTATCTAAATACTGAGAGATTCCAACTTACTCGGCATTATATGCCTTTTTATACACCCTTTCTCATGTGCTCAAAAGTTATTTCCTGTTATTACCTATATATAGCTACCATTTGTAGACTAATTTGCTTTGATTTCCTTGGATTGTGTGGATTCCTTGGGTTATTGTTAACATCTGGTGTAAATTTTGTCAGTGGCCCCATGAGAAAAAATGTACAGCAAACTGAGATGAACATTGACGTGTCAAATGCCTTTTTTACCCGTATATATGTATATATATATAGAGTTTTCCTGGCTTTGAGTGCGAAATAATTCAGATTTGGATTCAAGTTAGAAGGTGTAACTTGATGCAGTTAAATATCACAACGCATAAAAGTATTGAAAAAAAAAACATATTGTATATAATTTAGCTGGAATGGATATGGTTCAGAGCATCAGTTCTACTAAAGTCACAAACAGGAACTTTGTCCCGGCAACTGGTGGTGTGGCGTTATCGTCAAATAAAACACACTTCCTTATAGACTGATAGAACCTTCCTTTCGCTAATCAACGCACTTTTGCAGGATGTGAGTCAAAATGTTAATGGTTAACTGAAATAGCCCACACACTGGGTGGAGATTTTCTGCTGAATTTTTAGTCTACCATGAATATATATTAACATTCTTGTGTAACAGGGAGGGGAAACTCCATTAACCTTTCTTTTAAAGCCATTGAACTCACAGTGTCGCGTCTGAAGGCCTCTTGGCTGCTCCATTGAATGAACTCAGCCTGTAAGTTTGGGTAGATGATCACATCCTGGTTACAGTGCTCAGTGAGATGTTCAATGCCTGGGAGAATGTTTTAGAGCCTAATCCTGCTTTGAGATTCTCCATAACTTTATCTATGACCCGTCTGCCATGCTCCTTAATCTTCACGATGCTGTTTGTTCAGTCATTTTCTTGAACAGAACCTTAAGGTCTTCATTGAACATTGGGATTTATTTTGAGATTAAATCACGCTTGGGGGATTTCAGGGGAAGCTGGTTGTCCTTTACTTTATGGTTATCCTGTTAACCCTCCTATTAAATCTGCCACCACCTTCCTTGCCCCAGTGGAAGAAAAGCCCGCCCACAGCATGATGCCGCTGCCACTGTGTTTCACCGTAGGAACGGTGTGCTACTTACAATGTGAAGCATCGTTTTCTGCCACATATGTAATGAATTGCTGTGGTGAATCCAAAGTTGAGCCAAACACGGAGCTGATGCTAAAAAATGGTTTTTATTGACAAAGATGACGGATCCTCCAGGGTGACAAAAAGGCTGGGACAGACTCAAAAAACAGGACAGATCATTCAGGGCAACAGACAGATAACATAAACAGAGGCTGCAAAGCTCTTACCACGAGGTAGCGGACAGGGACAAGATGAGATAATCCAGCAACTAAGCAAAAACAAATCCGGGCTTAAATAGGCAACAGAACAGGAGAGCAGGGCGGGTCTAATTAACAAAAACAGGTGGAGGTGATAAAGGGAGGATAAGATAGATAAAGAAAACCCTAAGGTAAGGAACGAGACTAAACGGACACGGGGTGAAATAAAAACTAACAACAAAGGCCAGATAACAAAAATAGGCTAAGCATAAATCCAAAACAAGAAACAGAAATAATCCTAAACTGAAAAAATAACCAGAACCACAACAGAACATTACAACATATAGCATTTTGCATGTAGGTTTACTAGTGCCCCCTAACAAACCTATGTAATTACATTGAGGATAACACAACAGGACTCTGCTAATAGTAGGTGGCCCTCAAGGTAATTGCTTGTAAAAGGGGCTGAATACAACTGCACCCTACATCCAACTTTTAGTTGGAAAAAAATGAAAATAGAATATCCAAATTTGGAAATATGTGCTACTTTGTGAGAGTTGATAACATAAAATTCAAAGAAGTTTGTTATTACAATATAACCAAATGTGGAAAAGTTCAAGAGGTGAAAAAAAGGTTTGGCTGAGTCTCACAGAAATGTGTTTGGGAGAGTTTGTTTTTGGTCCGAGGCAGGGGTTACTTTTAATTAACGGTAAAACAATAAAAAAAACAACAACAAAAAAATTAATGAAAACAGAAAGAACATCCTGCTACAGAATGAGCACAGATCATACAGAATGTCTATTTTAAGAGCCACCATTCGTTGCTGTCACTTTGGTCTGTTTAAAATGCAAACAAAACATGTCAGCCGCCCGACATGCCATCAGAGTTTCCTCGACATCCATCACCCACTGCCATGAAGGGGAATGTCTCTGTGCCCCCCCCCCCCCCCCCCACACACACACACACACACACACACACACACACACACACACACACACACACACACACACACACACACACACACACACAAACGTAAGGCTTGATGTTGTTCCTCACTGTCCATCTGGCCGTCAAATGTAAGAATGTGTGCTTAAGAAAATCAGACAACCTTATTCGTCTCAGACGCTTTTGAACTAAAAACAAGCTGATTCCCAGAAAAAATGCCAGCACAGAAAAGATGGAAGAGAGTTGAACGTGCACATGCATGGGAAGGAGGCTCACCCCTTTGCTGTCTTATTGAAGCTGTCCTGCTGTGGGTGGACAGAGGTACAGTCATTGATTTTTTTTTTTTTTTTTTTTTAGGTGAACTCTGACTGACAAACCTTGGTTTTGCTACGTGAGAGGCTCTGACCTGCTTTAAAAGTTAAAGATTATCCTAATAGATATAAATGATTCTCTGGATGACTTTTCAGGCTTTTGTTGCCTGAGCATTGCGTTTCTTTCGCAGCGGATGACTCATGGATGAAAATAAACCCACCTCTTCCTCCCTGCTGCAAACGTGCCACGGTCGGTTTTCATCAAGGTTTTGAAGATTAGGAAATGATTTCAAGCAGAACAAACAAATACAGATGCCTCTTTTCTTTCTCCCCTTAAGTCGGGTTGTGTTTTTTTATTTTTTTATTTTTGTGCCTTTTTCTGCACAGTTGAACAAAGCTAGAATGCGATAAATAGAAATAATGAGATTTCAATCTGGGCAGGTGCCTCTTCTTCCTCTTCGCCTGCGTGCTTCAATTACCAGCTTCCCGGAGGTCAAAGACTTTAAATTGAGCTGTGCTTCAGTTCTCTGCAGACTCAGCAGCTCAACCCAGTGGCACAAGTGCATTTCATGCTTAATAATGTATTTCTTAAATATTTATTGGATTATTGAAAGATGACCTGCCAGCCGATCAGAGGAGGGTTGAACAAGTAGGACCATGGTCTTTAAATAAGAAAATGGTGTTACAGTCTATATGTTTTTGACCAGTATATATATATATATATATATATATATATATATATATATATATACATACATACGTACATATGCATATATATATATATATATATATATATATATATATATATATATATATATATATATATATATATATATATGTGTGTGTGTGTATGTGTGTGTGTGAAAATATGAGCAACGCACTTAATGGGTATATCCCTCAATAACTATGAACAGCAGGAAGTTGCTGGTTTGTTAATCAGGCCATCAAAAGCTCACATGGCAAAAGCACTGCCAATATAATAGTTTCAGTGTGGTGACAGACCTGATGATCATCATACAGAGGCCATAGGCTGCGTTCTGAGTCCGAGTCGTGAGCCAGGCTGCAATTGAAGTGCGCACCAAAATGAAGGAAGAAATGGGCTGAGGAACAGGTTGGCACCTCAAGACAAACAGGAAGGCTGGAATGTCCGGGCAGAAGCACAATGGACAGGCTGGTAAAGAGGGATGGCTCGCTTTGTTTGTCTGTCTACTATAAATGATGGAAAGAAGTGAGGGCTGTTCTGCGGTTCAAGTGTAAATGTCTGTAAGGAAGAAGTGCTCCAGCCATGTTGGCTTTAAGGGACTACCTTCAGATTTCTTTTCAAATCCAAGTAATGGTAATCCACGGTTCCCTTTTCATGTTTTTTTTTCTTATTAAAATCACTACTTTGATGCTTTTTTTTGATGCTGTTATTTGGTGCAATAGATCAAAACTGAGAAGCAGCTAGCTTGTCCAAAGGGACCATTAATCAGGGAAGTAGACCTACCTTAACTCTGGGAAGTAGACTGTAAAAAAAAGAAAAGTTGTCAGAATTCAAAATTTAAAGGCAAAACCTTCAAGAATATTTTAATTTTAGTACTTCAGCGTGACCACCTTTTGCTTTTTAGTTTGTCAAACTTTGAATTATATGTTTTTGTATCTTGGAATCCTGATTTTTTCCAATTTCCAGTTACTGCACCAGCGACTTAGAAAATGTAATGTACAAACTATGAATCTCAAATTTCTTAATGAAAATATCCTACTTTTTATTTGGCTCTTATTGTCCCTCAGTGGAGAAGGTTGTCATCTTGATTACTACCCAATCTCTTTTGTGTCAGGGACAGTAACAGCCTGAGCTTTGAACCAGCAACCTTTGCAGCCTCACTAAGAAGTAAATGCCCTGCTCTCTAACCACTAGGCCACTATCTAACAGTAATCAACCCTGACCTCTTGTAACTTAAGTATGATATGTAGTAACTTTGAACCTAAATAAGAAATAAATAAGAAGCTTTAATGTCATTGTATAGAAAGTACAACAAAATTCAGTCTCTTGAGCAGCATTTTTTTATTGTCCAAATTGAACATTAAAAGAACAATCAGCCTATAACTCAAAAGCCGACTCTAAAAGTTGGTTTTCCCGCATTTAATAACAAAAGCACAGAAGTTAGCAGAACTTTCAGTGGTTGAAATAACTTACAACCTAAAGGTATGAGACAACAGACAACTTTCTGAATAATGGTAAAGATTATAATTACCTTGGTTTTCTGAACTGACCATTTATTGTCACTATATATCACACTTTGCTTTACAAGTTTTCACAACTGAAAATTGCTTTTCAGCCCAAAATTTTTTTTTTTTTTTTTTGTGAGAGCCACAACTCAGGTGGGAGAATCTGCTAAAAGGGCAACTATTTGTCACTCCACAAAAATGACAAGAATAAAGCCTTCATTGAAAGAAAGCCAGAAGAACGCATGTTCACAGTCTACCTGCAGCTATTTAGGGGACACAGAAGACCTTAGAAAGATGGTGTTCTGGTCAAATAAGACCAAAATGTAACTTAATTTACATGCGACAGGATTTGTGTAGTGTAAAATTCACACTGAGCTTTCAATTTAACACACAACCCCCAGTGTGAAACAGGGTGGCGGCAGCATCGTGCTGCAGGGCTGGTCTTCTTCTGCAGGGAGAGACAAGTGGTTGCATGTGGTGTGAAGATGGGTTGAACTAAATGTTGGCCAATCCTGGAAGAAAGTCTGCTGGAGGCAAAAGACTTGAGACTGGTGTGGAATTTCAGCTTCCAGCAGGAGAACATCCCAAAGAGAACTGGTGTTCACACACGTTCTCCATCCATGCTGGAGCAATTTTGCTAGAAGAATATGAATAAAAAATTTATAAAAATAGATCTGTCTCAAGCTGAGACATAAATCACAAGACTTTTTAGCACTAACAATTTTTAAATTTTGATGTGTAAAAGTTTTGAAAACAACATATTATTTTCCTTTCATTTTCCTTTTAAGCTTTGTTATTTATTGCAGAAAATCCAACAGAATACATTGAAGTTTGTTGCTTACTAAGAAATGTGCAAAAATTTAAGAGGTTAAAGGAAATTTCTGTCCTGGTTAAAACAATAAGTTATTTGGGATCCATTTATCTATTTTCGTTTAATTTAATCATTTGATATAATCTCAAGAAAAAAATAAAGAAAGAATAAAGATAAGCATGATCATTTAAACCTGTATTGAGAGACCCAGCCATGCCAAACAGGGTCAAATAAATCCCTATCTCTTCACTTCATGGATCAGGCTTTTAATCTAATTATTTAATTATTTGCTAGTTCTTAAGCAGTCTTGCAAGCAGAGGCCCAGAAATAATGACATTTTATTAAAAACTGCACTTTCTTGAAGGGTAACAATTACACAACAATGATTAACTCAATAATAAAATTAGATGAAATTGAAAACTCGGAGCATGCCCTGTTGGACACTTTTATCCACCAGGGGTCACTAGAAACGAGCTGCCGATATAAGACCAGTTTAAATGTTTTGATTAGAATAGAATAGAACAGAACAGAACAGAAAAGATTAAAATATAATTTATTTTCCCACGGTGTGGGAATTCAGATGTATCAATAGCAAAGTGAAAGGCAAATTGAAGCATGCATATACAAAGGTAAAAAAAATAATATAAGACTCTACAGTAAGGGCAATTTTACAACATGAAAAATAATGCTGCACAGTTATTTAAAAAAACATGCTCAGATTTAAATAATTGTGTGTGTGTAGGATGATAAAAAAAATACAAAGCATACATGTATATTTCTGCATATAAAACAAAACAAGACTATTTATAACAAATAAAAAAAAAGGATACCAAAAAGCAGGGATATAAACACTTATTGAGTTTGTTGGAAGCAGTGATGGTTCCAAGTCCAACAGCTGCTGGGAGGAACGACTTGCTATTGCGCTCCTTTTTGCACCTAGTATGCAGCAGTCTGGGCATCTTTTGCCTTATATTTAACTATATTTCTGGTACTCATGCCGTTTGCAGTAACTCCTAAACTGTTGTACTTGTAGACATTACCCGTACCGTTCTTGTTTTCCAACCTAAACAAAAAAAGCGGATCAGGTCACAATGAGAAGATAATTCAAGTTCTCATTTGATTAGCATTTTTTTGAGGACCAGCTGGTTTTTATTTTGCCGCACTCTAAAATATCAGCATTATCGTTCACAGACGAACCGTGAACGGATTGTTTTTCAACCTTTTTGCTTTGGACCCACTTTCTAACACCATCTTCTCATCGGTGCAATGAGATAACACACAAAACCCAGAAAGCACTCGGGGTTTTACAGCTTTAATGCAGCAGCGTACTCATCCTTCAACTCTTGGATTACCAATTCACTCCCTGTTTGCTGCCTCTGCAGAGAGACAATTGGTACTTGTCACGTGAAGTGTTCAAATGTAATTACATTTGTGAGCGCGTTGTGAAAAAGGCACATGCATAGTCATTAGGTATATTCTTAAAGCATGAATAGAGATTTTAGTCACTTTAATGTGTTGTTTGAAAAATATTGTCCTAAAGCTCCAACAACAAGAAGAAGTGATTGATTTATGCAGAGAGAAATCCAGGAGTTTTAGTCTGCATTGGTCCTTCTTTAGATTTATAATAAGACATCAATATTAAAGCCAAAAATTAATGACTAAACACACACTTGTGAGTATAAAAAAAAATCATCACCAACTGAAAAAAGATGTTTGTTATTTGTTGTGTCGTGTCTGAAATGTCTCTTTGGTAAAAATGGTTGTTTTTGTTTCCTTCTGCCCCAAAGTACTTATTCAAGAAGGAACTTTGAGGATTGTTGGTTATACTGGCGCCATAATCCAAAGTATCTGGAGATGACTCATGCTTTATATTAATAAAAATTTAATTAATTAAAAAATGAATCTCTAGATGGCTCATTTAGGCAATGATGTTGTTGCACACTGAGTAGAGCGAACGTGCTCCCTTTTTTAATGTCGTGCATAATAATCAGACTCACACCCCCACAGTGTTAAATGTGCAACTGTCTCAATCTTTGCAGCTTGCTCTGCGGTTTTCGGAAGAGTTTCCAGGACACAGTCACACACACATTTCCCTCTCGAAGAAAGTGGTGCAGTGACGTTAGCATAATATTAAACTGAACGCAACCAGTGCTTTGCAAAAAGGGATCTTAGCCACTGAATTATTTTCACATTTTGTCACGTCACAACCCATAAACCAAACCTCAGTGTCTGTCTTATTGATTATGTGATGGAGCAACACAGAGTAGCACCTAACAATGAAGAGGAAGAAAAATTAGTCTTAGGCTTTTGACATTTATTTTACTAATGAAAATCTGAAAAGTGTGGCATGCATTTTTTATTTAGCTCCCAGGTGTCACTATTTTGTCAACCCAGCTTTCATTGCATATGAGGCTGTACATGTTTTGGAGTATGTTTCTGCCAGTTTTGCCCATTTAGACATTGACTGACACTAAATTACGTCTGGACTTTGACTGGGCCATTCCCATACATGCACATGCTTTTGATTTAAACCATTCAATTGCTTCTGCATGGTTAATGGCTACAATCCTGCTGAAAATGATGAACGTCTGTGTCAGGTCTTTTGGAAACTCTGGTCATGGTTAAGGTAAAGAAGGACACAAGCTCAGAGCATGATAGATAAGTAGTTTTAATGGATAATAAGGGAACTTACAAAACTGTTGCAGCACAAGAACTGAATACAGCAGGCATGGAGAAACAGGGTGGCAGGAGGCATGAATGCACAGAGAACAGGCAGGTGACAGAATAATGAACAGGTGACAGAATAACAGATGAACCAGCAAATCAGAGGGGCAAACCAGGCAGCTTATATACGGTGAGAGTGAGGAGAGAAGGCATGGGGAGCAGGTGAGACCAATGAAAGCTGAGGGAATTGAGGGAGGATGAAAGCAGAGGTAGACAAGGGGAAACACAGGGAAGGGATATAACAGTATGTGATACACAAATTATTACAGGGATGAAATAAGAACATAATCCACTAACTATTCTACCAAATGTGTACATAAACAAACACTTCAGGATATTAAACTAAATAAAAGCACACACACAGCACATTGCTGCCAACACTGTAGGAATGCTGTGTTTAGGGTGATGCACAGTGTTCATTTTCCTAAACACATACCCAAATAGTCTCATCTGACCAAATCAAGACTTCCAGAAAGGACATGAGTAATAGTTGTTCTGTCAACAGATTCTCCCACCTGAGCTGTGGATCTCTGTTGCCCCTGTAGAGTCTCCATGGACCACTTGGTTGCTTGTCTGATTAATGCTCTCCTTGTTCACCCAGTCAGTTAAGGTGGGAAGCCGTACCTGTGTCAGCGTGCAGTTGTGCCACACTCTTCCCATTTTCAGGAGATGGACAGAACAGAGCTCAGTGAGATTATGCTTAATTAGCAATGCTTGTGATGTTGTTTTATAACCTAATTCTGTTTTAAACATCTTGGCAACCTTATCGTTGACCTTTCTGCTGACCTTGGTCTTCATGATGCTCTTTGTTAACTCATGTTCTCCAATGAACCTCAGAAACCTTCACAGAAGCAGGTGGGTTTACACTGAGACTCAGTAACACAAAGGTGGGGTCCAACACTTTTCTTGATCTTTCTTGTTACTTGATCAGTAAGACATTTTTAAAAACCCTGTTCCGTATCACAATCGACGTAAACTTGCAACAAAACACATTAAAGTGTGGATTTGAAAACATTCTTAGAACAGCACTTGCATTGTGACACCAAATCCAAATGTCCTTTATTCTTGCAATATCCTCCTAATTCCCGAAAAACTGGTTCCTCTCCAGCCCAGTTTCTCCTTCTCATTCTTCCTTCCACTGCCCATCATCACCAGATCTGACCATAATGAGGGAATTCTCTGAAAGGGACTTGCCTTTTCAGAAAAGTGTCCTCTGACCGCAATACAATCATCTACTTAAAATGCATAACAGAGAGAGAGAAAAAAGGCCTCCTGCGCAGAGAGATGCTTTCTACAACTATGGTGTTTTATGCTCTCAATGGCTTTTTTACTGCAAGCTGTGAAAGGGGAGGAAAAAAACGAGTATGACATGAAAAGCAAATGACTTACAGAGAGAAAAAAATGCAATGCTTCCTTTTGTTCCTCTTTTATCTCTATAGCATAGTTAAGGAACTAATGGACTGATTCCAGAGCACCGTCGAAAAGCGTCTGATATATGCATTCCCATCCCCAGTTACAATGTATACTCAGACAGCCGTGCAGAATGTAGCTGACAAAGGCAAATGGTTTTTCGGGCTTGGAAGATTGCTAACATTCCCAAGTAGATTGTGTTTGTCCACTCCTCTTCTTCTCCCAGATGGATGCTCGGTCTGCTGGCCGATCACACAGCTTTAGAAATGACAAGCTCGTCGTGCCTCTCGCCGTCTTTAATGTGTTATAAATATGCAGATACACGTTCAGCGCCGCTTTGCCTCCGTGTGTGTGAACGCGTCCCTGTGTACGTGTACGTGGGCCGACGCACGGGGACGAACGTGGAACATGCGACGACAGGAGCTGCAGGAAAACAGCTGCTTGTCTTGTAATTAGCAGCCGTACAAAGAGGGGGCTACGGAACAAGGAGATAACGAAATGAAAAGACTTCCTCTATTTTAAGAGCCCCCCGTGGAGTTGGTTCCAGAGATGTTTCTCTGCTTTATACATCAGCGGCTGTCTAAATGCCAAGTCAATACCAAACAGCATATGACAGTGGCTTTAATAGAGACCAACTGCTACGTCTGTGTTTGATCACAGAAACTGTGTTTTGAAAGCGATTCTTCTCCAGAAAAGCATTGGGATGGCATGGATGCTGGAGCGGTGCCACGACTGACAGGCAGCTGAAGCTTTCAGTAAGTTTTACGCTTGGACACAAGACCAGCAGCACAAAAGTGATGAATTTTAAAACAGCAACAAGGAGAAAAAGATATTTGTTTTCACCAGTTTAAAGGGATAAACTAAGAATTAGAAGAAGAGTTCAATTGATAGTTCCTCCATTTTTATCCATCCATCCATCCATCCATCCATCCATCCATCAATTCCAACCCTTTATTCATCCATTTCATCCATCTGTCCATCCTAACCCATCCATCCAAATCCATCCAAATCCATCCATCCATCCATCCATCCATCCATCCATCCATCCATCCATCCATCCATCCATCCATCCATCCATCCATCCATCCATCCATCCATCCATCCAAAACTTTGTTCAGCCGCTTCCATCCATCCATCAATGCATGCATCCGTCCATCCGTGTGTCCGTCTGTCCATGCATGCATCCATCCATGCATGCATGCATCCATCCATCTATCCATCCATCCATCCATCCATCCATCCATCCATCCATCCATCCATCCATCCATCCATCCATCCATCCATCCATCCATCCATACATCCAAAACTTTGTTCAGCCGCTTCCGTCCGTCCATCCGTCCATCCGTCCGTCCGTCCGTCCATCCATCCATCCATCCATCCATCCATCCATCCATCCATCCATCCATCCATCCATCCATCCAAAACTTTGTTCAGCCGCTTCCATCCATCCATCAATGCATGCATCCGTCCATCCGTGCGTCCGTCTGTCCATCCATCCATCCATCCATCCTAAACTTTGTTCAGCCACTTCCTAAATCCCAAAGGAAGGAAAAACAGTACCGTACAAAGATATGATACATTTGAAAACAAAAATCATGAAATAGGCATGAAAGTGCACAGTAACCATTTTGAGGGTAAGTAAAACTGATGTAAGGAGATAAAAAGGAACATTTGCTTATTTATCACTATTATGTGCTCATTTTAATAGAAACACCTATTTACCTTACTTATCATCTCCTATCCTATCTGCTGGAAAAAGAACCAGCACAGAGGGTCACTCCTGCCCACTGCAATAACCTTTTGCGATGCCAGTATAACAATTTGACTCTTTGTTTGGCTTGCTTTTGTTCCAATGAAATAAACTGGACACTTTTTATTTGCCAGAGACCAGGTTATCAACTTTGGAGAGGTGGCATAACAAAAGCCCTGTTATCTACTTCTGAAAGCAGAAAATGATCACAAATATACTCCTACGGACTGGTTGTTTTTTCTCTCTCACTATTTGGGAATTTTTAGCTCCTGGTTCAAACAGGCAAAAATAATCTTTCAGCTTCCAGATATTCCAGACGACCCCGTGTCACTGATTCTCTTTGGCATTTCAGGTACAGGGTTTGAGGGTGTAGTGATGGGGAGAAGGGATTCTGTTTTGAAAATCCCATGGTTTCATCTTTGCCCTGCAAATGATCCCGATTGCCTTTTCAAATGAGAGTAGAAGATGGACAGCTGGATGGTGCCGGATCTGTTTTGGTAAAACCGGAACATTTTGTCTATGATAGAAATCATGCAAGAAAAACAACTAGCTGGGCATGTCAGCTCTGGGGAGCCATCACTCCACAGCAGTGAAAAGAGATTGTTTGGGCATCTGATTCCTTGTAGGCGTCTCCCTTTGAAGGTTTTCCAGGCCTGTCTCACAGGGAGGACACCTTTGGGCAAATCCAGACCTTGCTGGAGGGACTATACCGTTTCTGTCCTGGGAATGCCTCGGGATTGCTCGAAACTGGCTGGATCCTTACTCTGGGGAAAGGAATGTTTGGATTCCTCACCTGGAATGCAACTTTAATTAAACTATTTCAAATAAGAGGGAGACAATAATGTGTGGTTGGTGTTCCAGCCTTGCCAGTACAAGGCCTTTGCCTGTATTTTGGCTTAGATGTGATGTGATAGTACGTTGTACCACAGTGTCATCGAAGCACAGCGCATCCCACAGGCTGACATTACAGTAAATCAATTACCAAATATAAGTCACTGGAAGTTGCACATTCACCTCCATTAGATATCTACCTTGGTTGGATCGGTTTTATCTTCTGTCAGGTGTCAAAGTTCCTGTCTTCGATCTCTGACAAGAAGTCAGTTTGTGCAAACATGGGCTTGTAGAGATACAGTGCTGTCTGTCAATATTCTCTCATCCTAACACGAAACAGAGCCCAATTTTAGCAGAGCTCATCAATATCAGATAGTTAGCCACTAAGGATACTCCTTCAGGTAGTTCTTTCTCTTCTGCCGAGCACCCACAATTACATCTTACCTTGGTGCACAGTCACAATAAATTCTATTCTACTCTATTCTGGTCCCGTTTTCCAGATTTCTTCCCTAGAGAATCGGACAATAGTCGACTCTCCAGCTGTGCCAGATATTTGCGGTGGAAAACAATTGTTCCTTGCTCCCTCCTTCATTGATCTCAAGATAATGTTTTTTTTTTTTCATTCAGTCTTCATTACATCCCACAAATTATAATTTTTTTTCTTTTAAGGTGCCAAATTTGATGAGATTTGGGTTACTTTCCTGATATAATACTGAAATCTTCGATTAAAAAATACGCCTGATGCTCTGTGGTTTGATCCACTTTGTATGGCTTTGGCAATCTGTTTTTTTTATTATGAACTTCAAGACTTTGAGTTTAGAAGATATTTTTTTGGCGTAACTCTAATCAGCAACTTCAGTAGATACAAGACTCTTCCTCCCAAATTTCCTTAATGTTTGGGCAGATTATTTTCACAATGCAGTTTAACCTACAGTTGGAACTGCATCGTGAAAATAATCTGGTCATCTGCACAAACATCAAGGAAGGGTAAGGGGGAAGATGACCAGTAGATCCCTAAATCGTCACTGACTTTAGAAACTTCATGTAAAACCTCTAGCAGCTTGGATTATGTGTTTTGTGATTCTTCCTCCAGAATCTGAGAGCTTGAGTTTCAAACATTAAAATTTCTCTTTTCTCTGCAACTATAGGACTTTAAAGCACTGAGCAGCTGCAATCATTTTTGGCTTTTGGCTCAGTCATGATGCCTTTGACGCCGTCTGGTTCAGTAGTGTACAGGGAATCGAACAGTCCTTACCCATGTCCTGGATGCAGTTGTGTATGTTGGCTCATATGTTGGCTATGGAGTTTGCTTCAGTAGCAGTTATCCCTCTTGCTTGCGCACCTTTTTCTACCACACCTTTCCTTCCAGTAAACCTTCCATGAAAATACTTTTCATACCTTTTTGTGGGTAGCCCTCATTGTGGAGAATGTGAAATGTCTGTCTGCTGGACGGCGGTCTTGGCTGCGTAGGCCACACATAAGAGCTTGGCTTTGAATTTGGTTTAGGTAATATTCCCCTTTTCCCAAAAACTTCACATCAAAATCAACACTTGAAATATAACCCTCTAGTCCGTAATAAAGACGCGCAAATGCACGAGTTTCACTTCTTGAATTGATTTGCTAAATGAACCGACATTCCAGATTACTGAAATGCACCTGTAGTTCACGCTCGACAACCACAGACCAAACGCAGACTGCAATTTTCACTTTTTCCTCCCCCCCCCCTGTTGCTCCAGTGTTTGTTTTAATAGGCTACCGGTGTCCAGAGGAGTGTCCAATCCGTGCGCACAGCTGCTGCGAACCAAGGCTTCTCGTCTGCGTGTCTCAAACGCACGCAGACAGGCAGGCAGGCAGGCAGGCAGGCAGAGGTAAGGCGAGGAGGAGCTCCAGCTCCACAGTGCCATCCGCGTAAACGGGCCGGGGAGGCTGCTCTTGCGCTTGGATTATACCGGCCAGTGAACCGTCACCGCTCATAACAGCGACAGCGCGCTTCCCTCAGCTGCTCTCCGGCTGCCGCGCACCGCAGCTCATTAACTCAGCTTTTAATAAAACCTTAAGTCAATCTGGGGATCCGCACTAAAACTGCAGCAGTAGCGAGGTTTATGTGTTTTCTTTTTCTTGTGTTCTTCCCTGGATAAAATGAAGTGAAAACTATTTTTCACCTACACTGCTTGAAATAGCGGCGCAGAATCCGCGAGCCGTCGTTGGAAGAAGGACTTCTCCTTTTGCGTCTGTAATTCTCCCTCTGGAGCTGCATCTTCTGAGATCTGTAAGTCTCCACCAGTGATTTTTTTTCTCCTCATCTATAACTTTTTTTTCTGTATTTACGTTGTTGGAAAAAAAGAAGAAGAAAGATTTATTACCTAGTGTGGTAAAATGATGTTTGGTGACTCAAAAGACCCGTTTTGGAGGAGATGCTGGAAGGATTTGCATGAGTAGACTGGATGCAAAATGAACTGCATTTGACATTTCCTCATATTTATGCAGCTGCTGGATTTCTAATAGCTGCTTGCGTAGCTTGCGTGGAGGAACAAAAAAACAGTTTTTAATAATTTGATGCATGTGCTGAAGTTATTTTGTGGTTTTGCGTAACACGATTAAGCCAATTTTGAGGCACCTCTTCTTTAGGAATGCTGATTAACTTGGTTCTAATTGAGGTTAATGGTCAGCGCAACAAGGCTTTTCTTCTTTGATAAATTAACATGTATTTCTGAAGAAACTTTAAACAATAGAGTAGGAGCTGTGGTTAAAAAGGCAGCGTAGAGCTATTCTAACCGTGGCCCTTGTGCTCAGAGTCAGAGGGAAAGTGAAAAAGGTGATTCCTTCATGTGTCAGGCACAAGTGCACACATGCAAGTAACATGTTCAGTTCTGCACTTCTGAATCTTCTGTGTCAAATGATTAGATCCAAGATGAAGTACCTACACGCTGATTAAAGGTTAATGCATACACTTTCTCTGCGCCTGGTGTTATTAAACACAAGGAAATAATATACAGTCAGTCAGTAAAAGGAAAGAACCACCTTTCTGTTTTTGCACTAAGAAAGCATAATATTCATGATCTGTTATCACCCAAAACCCCCTTCTCCATTGCGGTGTGCAGTTTTTTAAACCACGCTTCATGTCTGCAGCTCCATATTGATTAACTTAGCAAAGTCGCAGAAAAAGGGGAAAAATAGGCATTCCTTCATGGACCCATCGCCCACAATCCGGAAACAAAAAAAGACCAAATTCTTCCCATTTCAGTCTCCAGTCGGGGAAGAGAGTAACGTTCAAATCCAGGAAGATGTCTGCAACTATAATTGGGAGATTCCTTTGGGTTTGTACAGCCATGTTTAGTGGAGCAGCGTGTGCCATCAGGAGTTTTATTAGAGGCTTAATCGGCATCGCAGAGCAGAAAATACTGAACTCTGATACGCACAAGCTGTGCAACGCAGAGGAGGACAGGAATAGCAGCAAAGGCACAATCAGGCTTTGAGTGAAGGAACAGGAAAGAGAGAGAGGGACAGCCATAAGTGGAGATCTTCACAGACAGGCATGCTCAGATATGTAAGGTGTCCCCGCCGTGAGCTGGACTTGGCTGGCCGTGTGTTAGTCTGCTTTCTGGAGGCTCGGAGATAACTCTGTCATTCATCAAGCTGCGAGCAAGTGTTCTGTCTAGGTGTGGGTCAACCTGTCCGCAAGATCAGTAACGTGTGAACGGGTGGGAGTCCAGTAAGCTGCACGAAGAAAAAGATGGATCTGATGATGGCCAGTGGGAGATAATGTTTTTTTTTTTGTTACAGTTACTGAATTGAACTGATAAAAAGCAGGTGCTTTAAAATGATAGCTCAGAATTACGTAGGTGAGCTTCTGTTAAAAGATTATAAACAGTCACCATCTTACCTTAAGGAGAAATCTCTATTGGTATCGTCTATTAGTTTAGTCCAGGAGGCTGAAGCTAATGGCCAATCATAGAGGTACCACACCAAAATAAATTTTTACTGGCTTCAGGCAACTCCAGTTTCAAAAAACATTTGAGCTTTTTGTTCAAACACTGTTCTATAAACATATAAACCATCATGACTTTTGCATAAGATGGTTACCTGCACAGGAAATTGAGGTCGTAGAGACTACACCACTAAGAATCTTCTTATTAGAAACATGTACTGAGAATAGAGCATTCAACGTGTTCCCGGACAAAGTTACACGCTGTTTTATAGTGAAGAGGTGTAAAAAGAAATAATCTCTTTTTTCTTTTCTTTTTTTTTTTTACATCATCTTTTTTTCATTTTAGGTAGGTGCTCTGGCCAGAAGCGATCCATGTTCCACATTCAGTACACATTTATCACAGGAAAATCACCGGTGGCTCACCGCCTCCTACCTTTGCTTCTCATGTAAATAGGCATCAGCTTCTTTAGAAATAAGGCAAACACGACATTGGTTAAAAGATTGATGAAATGCATTCCCATAAACCTCTGTGATGTTGTTGAAGTGAAACAGAAAAAGGTAGAAGCTCTTTCTTTTTTTGTTGACTCCTATCGGACAAATGCTTAGCTTCTGCATCCATCGCTATGTTGGATGAAAAAAACATTAGGAAAGTCATCTACTGAAGATATCATATCACCTTCTTACATTTCTGCATACATCTTGACCTATTCTTTTAAATCTCTCCACACACGGCAATCGTTTGGTTCTCTGGTGTCTGTTTTTAGGGGCAGCAGTCCTTATGTGATTATGTGGCGTACAGATACATCCCCATGAAAAAACACACTCTTGAAATGTAAAGACAACGCTCAGCACGCCGCACAACCTCAAGCTCCGTGTTCTTCCTTGACTCTCTGATACCTACACATGCACAAAGTAATTTAATTGACTCCTATCACTCAGGGAAGTTTAGCTGACTTGCACTCCACAAGTTGTTAGTCCTTGGTATTAATAGGGCTAATGGTTCATGTTTTATTCATAGATACAGGCAGTAACCCTGTTTGTCTCTCCGTCTCTGTGTCTGAGTCTCGTAATCGGTGACATGATGAACAAGACAACCTGTAATTAACTGTGCAGGGCAGTTGACGCTTCTCACATTGCCCAACACCTCCTTGGTAAAACAAGTCATGAAAAGATTATTTAAATTGGTGGGATTACAGCCAATAATTAAAAAATGTAGATAAAGCACAAGCAGCCAAAGGATTATATATTTTATCAGAAACTCTAGATTATAACAAATTATGGTATCTGCTCTTTTCCCCCAATCTCAAATCTGTGTTTAGATATTGAACTATAATTAAATAAAGTCCATGATAAGAAAGAAAAATGTTAAAATAGCCCTTCAATTTAGCACCCAACCCTAAAACTAGGAATTAGCTACCCACGCCACTCCCATCAGCCATCCACAGAGTAAACCTAAATTTTCTCTACATACATTGCTATATGCATTTGCTTACCAAAGAAGAACCAAAAACTATCTCATAAAGCATTTATTTCCTTTCTGTAGCACTTGTTTGTGCCGCCCGCCATGCCAGATAGCCCTGGCTAGTGAGTCATATTGCTCACACTCCACTGTTTGCAGGTCTTTTTTTTAATCCATAATATACACTCCAATAAAGGGAACATTCCTGAACATTTCAGTGTCTACTACACAATGACCGCATACATCCATTCCTAACTTGTCAATATGTGGCTGATCACCCTATGGTTTCTGCTGTCTTTTAAATAGTATTTTATCACTATGCTGTGGCTGATTTATGATATACTTGCTGTGCTTTACGTCTTGTATTACTTAACTTTTAGGGTCTAAATCCGTGTTTATATTAGCTGGTCGGACAAATACACATTATTTTAGTTCTTTATGATACATATTCTGATGTGTTTTGTATAGATTAGATCATTATGAATTGGTATGCTATGTAGGCTTTTTTTCTACAGTAATTCATTGTTGTATTGATATTGGTATTATAACCATAGAATTTCATGTTATTACTGTTATTATTCTTTCGGAATATGCTTTGCATAAGGTCTTACTGCCTATCTCCGTCCAATGTTCGGTTTCCTCCTTTATTTTTCCATCTAGTTTTGCCAAAGACTAACAAAAAGATAAACAATCAAAACTAAAATTAAATATTCCTACTGGTTGGATTCAAACGTTTGCCCATTCAGGACAAATGCTAAAAAAAAAAAAAAAAACTGAAAGGTCAGCCATCTGATCCGAAGTTCCCTTTGTTAGCTAGTTATACGTCAGGCTATGACAGATCCAAGCGTGTGGTTTAACCTTTTAGATTATGTGGTCAGTGTGCCAGTGGTGTTAGAATCACAGATGGGGCTGCGTTTATGCTCCTAATGACGTATCCTCTGGCAGACATGGGCTGAGGCTGGGTGAAGCGAAAAGGACTCTTTTAGAAACGCTAAAGGCAATGCAACTCAAAGTACTGAGCAAGTTGGATTGGTTGTAGGATCAAAAAGGGTTAACGCTACCATCCAGGCTGTTGGAGGTTTTGTCATCTATTGAGCAGAATTATATGACCAGCTTTTCTCTTTGTTTTTGCAATTTTTTTTGTGAATTGTCATTTAAACAAGTTTGAATGCACAAGCCTCTGGCGACATGAGGCATGACGTAGCTGTTGCTGTTGTTCTTTTGTTTATTCTCTCCACATTTTACATCAAACATCTCCTTCAAGGACGTTTCATTTTTGGACAACTGAAGCAAACTGTTTGAGCCCATTCCCTCCAGCTAGCCCCGCCTTGCACATGCAGTGCAGCCCAGCCTTATCAGCCTAGGTCCAGGCTAAACTAGTGTGAATTCAGACTACATGCATTGCCACTTTACTGACAATGTCTGCACCTGCTTAACAAGAAGAAATCCAAACAGATTCATACCAATCAAAAAAATAAATAAAGGCAATCCTTGTCATCATCGCCATTTGCTTCAGCTTTCCCACCTGTATCCATCATGGCTTGGGATTGTCAAAGTCGACGGACTGAAACACGCATGGCTGCACCTTTGTGAGTCATCTGTGACCTGAAAGCTTCAGAATTTAGGTTGAAATCTATCAAAAGTCGCTCAACCGCCATTCTTGCGCCTATTGCGTCATCACCCAGCTGTGTATTTATTGTCAAGTGTTTGTTTGTTAGCAACAGCAACAGCAGTAAAAGAACTGGATAATATCTTTAAATGTTGCAGCATGTGCGGCGAAAGCTTCGCCCTCCGATACTCTTCCCTTGTTTGTCTGCTACGAGTCAGATAATAACTTTATTTATGCATTCATTCAGGCTCTTGTGCATGGCTCTCCAAGCCAAAAAGAGGATTTGCTGTCGTAAAATTTAATTTCACAGTCATCTGTTTCAGTTATCTCCGCCCCGTTAAAGCTGTTTGCCAAGTGCAGGTGGCTGGATTTAGCGTCGAAGGAGCTTCGCAGCGTTTGAATATGATTTGAGGCTGGAACCCAGAGAAGAGGAGCCCATGAAATTAATGAGAGGAGAATGTAATTATCCCAGCATCGCTGTTCACGTAATGCAAGTGGAACGGCGCGCTCCGTGCTGTGACACATCCATTCCGAAATAGTGCTGAATCCACAGCACTTCAGATATTGAGCAGCTGAAGTGTTATCAATAGGTGGTGCTAGAATAGAGCGGATAGCTGAAGCCTTGGTAAACAGAGGCCTGTGCAGACAGACGGAGGAGAGAATGCATGTTTGAGAAAGAGAGACACACTCGCAGAATGATTTCTCATAGTTCAATATTATCATTAACACGTCTCTGTGTCTCCTCCAGCTTGTTATACCTTCTCCTCCAATAATACCTGAATTCAATTGGCAGCGCAGCTACTCGGGACACTGCAGCTGCACAGCTGGGGGCGAAACGTGCTTCCCCACTGGCCGGATTTATTGAATGTTCCCCATCTGAAATCATGAAGATTTATTAGCCACGCCAGCGGGTGTGCACTTTCCCATAACCTTTCAATTATTTTATTGTACACAAGTCATCACACATATTTACCGCAAGGCAAAAACAACAACAACAAGAAATCACATTAAAGGTTTTAAAGACTTAAAATGGAAATGATCAAATTTAAAGTAATACCTTCCTCGGGGTATGGTGTGACTAAAAGATGCTGGTGGAGAGTTCATTATTGAATAGCTCAAAGTCTGAGCAAACAATTGATTTAAGCATCCTTTTAAGCAGTCTAATGCAGACCTTTATTCTAGTTCCTAATTTAGCAAATCCAGCAAAACTGGTTGACACCCCTAAACACACCATTTGTCTGTTCATGTGCCAGCCAACAAACAACAACAACAGAAACCTGTTTGCAACTATTCTGATTACTGTTATAGTTAATTCAGTGTGGAAATAAATGTAAGATTAATATACCTATTTAGATAAAAATGACACGAGTTTAATTTTTGCCTAATCTGGCCATAGTACCTTATATTTTTTACATGTTTGCTGTGTTTCCTATTTGGCTTGTGAAAGTTTAGACCAGGGGGTCTGCAACCTCTACAATCCAAAGAGCCACTGTTGTCATGCTAAATACAGTTTGTTTAGTCACTAATGTCAGATTTCAAAAGATTACTTGTAATATTTGAGAAATATATACTAAAGGAAAATTGTTGTCAATTAAAAAAGAACCTTAACTTTATTTATATTATTTAAGTTTTAAGATATAAAAAACTTTTGAAAACAAAAATAGGGATGGACACAGTTCCTTCTTGGATGCTGATATATGCGGAAAGAGACGTTAAAAGAAAAACACATAGAATCCAACCTAAAGAAAAACATATCTAAATACTAAACCTTAACCAAGTATTTGTTGGTTCTTTATTATTTTAGTTATTCAGAGCCATGATGTAAGGTGAATAGAGAGCACAGAAACTGCAGGTTGCAGACCCCTGGTTTAGGCACACAATCGTTTCTAGGAAGGCTCTTAGTTGTTGAAAGCTTATGATATTGTTTTATGAACTAAAATAGTTTTTAACTTCTCCAAAATTGTATCCCTGACCTGTTTGCTTTTTTGCCTTCATGATGCTTTGTTTCCACTAATGTTCTCTAACAAACCACTGAGACCTTCACAAACCAGCTGGATTTATACTGAGATTAAATGACACACAGGCAGACTCTATTTCCTTGATTTCTGAAGTCGCCTGATTACAATACAGATATAAACCAGACTTTTAAGATTTTATTTGTAAATCATTTTAAATGTATGGGTAACACTGTATTTGAAGGGGTGTGCATAAGACTGACATTACCCTGTCATAAACATGAAGGAGTCTTTATGAATGTTTACGATATCATTAAGTGTCATTCAGTATATTATGGCATTTTAATGCAACATTGACATTGTTTAAAATGTCAACTTATGTTATGACAACTTGGCACATAACCAATAAATCATAACCCATCATAAATATGTTATAACAGGTCTAATTATAAACAATTAAAACGTTATTAAGATTACATTACACTGTCATATGTCATTGATCATAACTTTGGCTGTCATGAGACATTTTATTTGGGTCATTATTTCCCCTTAACTCAAGTAAAGTGCAATGGTAAACATTAATGACCCTGCTCTTCAAGCATTTGTCGGTGTAATAACTCTTAATGACATCTTTACAACTAGTCCTACATGTTCTACTTTACTTGAGCCAAGGGGAAATATTAATGACACGTTCATAGAGACTCCTTCATGTTCATGACAGGTGTTATGTCATGTTTATGACAATGTAATCTCAGTCTTTCTGCACAGCGCTTCAAATTGTGTTACCAAAGTATGTACCATTTCCCATTCTCTTCAAAGTCCTTTCTCATGTTGTGTAGTTCTTATGAAATCATATCAAAATATATTGAAGAGTTTGGCGTTAACAGCATAAACTGAGGAAAAGTTTCCGGAATATGAATTTTCGTTAGTTTCATTTCTTTTTCTTCTCTTTTTACATCATTGAATTGCTTTAAGATATATTTCTGCCTCTCCCTTCTCTTTCTGTCTTTCCCGTTTTCCTCTAAATTATCTCACCTTATTGCTCTTATATGTTTGAAAAACACATCCTGAAAGGTTTTTGTGTGTCTTAAAGGTACATATTTCCGTTATTTGACATTAAAAAAAAAAAAAAAGTATACGCCAGTAACTCTCTCTGGTTGCATACAACATTTTTCCGAAAGATTATCATCTCCTGCTGGCGTAGTTTTTATTAGTCTTTAGTCTTTTAAGCTTTGTTTTTGCTCAATTTGTTAGTTAAAAATCAGAATCAGAAATACTTTAATAATCCCAGAGGGAAATTACAGTTCCAGTACAACCGTCCATCACATGTATCACAAACATTTCGGGGAAAGATTTGACTGAGGCCTTGCTGTCAAGGACCCCGCCTTATGCGGTTTCCATAGGGCGCTGCCTTTAACTCCAGATATTTACCATTACACCACCCTAGGACCGGGGTTATGTCGAGCTGTTGGTTTTTCCCGCGAGGCCATACAGCACGGTCGGCTTGGTCTGACTCATTTAGCTGTCTTTATGGCAACCATCTGGCTTTCTAATAGTTCTGCGGTACTGCCAGTAGATGGCGCCACTTCTGTTTATATCAGCTCATCACGCCCGTTGCTGGGGTTCTGTTTAGGCTCAAAAAGGACTATCAGAACAGTATCTGGAAGGACACTGGTACTATATAGCTTTATTTTATCATAATCAACTAGATTTTGGTATTTTTGTTATAAGCATATAACATGGCTATATAGCTTTAAAGGAGCAATAAGAAAAATTTCATTATTTTAGATAGAACTAAACATTTGTGATGTGAAGAACTAAAGGTAATATTTCAGATGGACTATGGTATGACGTCACACCTTTACATAGCTGGGCTGGCTGCAGATGTGTGTTTGTGTGTGCGTGTGCACGTATGTGCATGTGAAGAGCTTGCACTCAGGGCTGTCCAAACTTTTCGGCACCTGGGCCGAAATTGACATGTCAAAAGTACTCAAAGGCATTTTAATTAAAGAAATTAGTCTAATTTTCTGTAGGAAAGGGATTGGTAAGTCACTTTAGAATCAGAAGTTAAAAAAGGGTTTTGCTCATTTGGTGTGTTAAAAAATGGTCACCCAGTTTGCGAATTACTTTGGATTTGATTGATAAAAAAAAAAAAAAAAAAGAATTACTTTTTGTCCTAACTGTATAGGAACATAATTTGGGTTGGTATTTCTTTGAAAACACTTGCTGTATTTAGCCAATTTTAATAATTGAATTCAAAGCAGACATTAATGCACCAGAGTCTGCATTTGAGTAAAAGTCAAAAAAGTGTGGTTATTAAAAGACAAACACCTTGTATAGTACCTAACATTTTCAGCTGTAAGATTTGATCTTGACTGTAGTAGTTTTGCCCTAATTGATAACAAATAATTTTCCATTTGTACCACCCTACTGGTAAATCAAATCTTTCTTGAAATGCAGTTTGGGGGCCACACAACATCATTATGGGGGCTACAAATGGCCCCCATGCCACACTTTGGACATGCCTGGCCCTACATGGCCTAAAATGTGACTGCAGAGCAGCGCAGCATTGGAGCAACATGGCGAAGAGCACCACCAGTAGATCAAAATGTTCTCTTGCTAACAGCATTAGAAATTTTCTGTCACATGTCTGAAACCACGTCATGTTTACTCTTTCTTTAGATAATCAGACTAAAGGAATAAACATTTTTGTTTGTGATCTTTAGAGGGAGTGATAGTTTGAACCACTGCTCAATTATCAAGTTCAAACATTTGTTTTTGTCCATTTAAACTGGCTAAAGATAAAGACGGGTAAGTTCACTCAGTCATTTTCTGCCAGTAATGAGGTGGCAGTTAATAGATAAAAGCACCGCATTATTAAAGAAAAAGACAGGAAGCACAAAGCATAAAAAAAAATGGTTTGACAATAGTGAACAGAAGATTATTTAGATGATAGATGATTCGGAAATCATTTCAGCGCTCAAAGAAACGTCTGACAAGAGGATTAGTGACACATCAGGCTGCTTCGAAGACCCCCGTGGTACAGCATTGAAGTCGCCCTCCCATGTGCCTTAAAAGAACAGCCCAATATAGCGTGGAGTAATTAATGGATCGACAGCGTATTCCCCCCCCACCCTCCAAGGACAGCTCTGTGTGCTTTGCTGGAGGCTGTTAATTCTGACTTATTACAATATCCCTCGACTATAAGACCATTCAACAATTTCCTTTACTGTTTAGCTGTTCTTCATTTTCACTTTGACTCATTCTCTTTATGACTCATACGGTCCGCTGTAACACTGGGTGTAATCACCCCCTATTAAGGTCTTCAGTGATTGATCGGTGGTGTCTAGGGAGACCTAATAGTCGATTCTTGTGGTCAGAGGCTGGTGTTCCTACTTTTACTTGTAAAAGGGTTTTATTCAGGTCTTTGTCCAATAGCTGATGGGGCAGTTTCACGTTGTATACAACCGTGTTGGTGTTCAAAAACGTGAAGCTATTTGAATTTATTTCTGTTATTTGTGATCACTCAAAGAGAAATGGCAAAAAAAAATCACATTCTGCATGTTGTTTCTTTTTAGGTTCACTTCTAAGTCTATGATTCATCAAGGGTTTTCTGTCTTAGTTGTTTTTCTCTGTACAGACAGCAGCAGAGGGTTGGAAGGGCGGGAGAGGGTCCACATGGAGTTGTTCTAAGTATCCGAGAGAGCCTTTGGGGGGGGTTCTTTGCAAAAGGGAAATTTACGTTGCAGCATCAGCAAGAAAGCAATAGCAGTACATAAGAGTTCAGGTTAATTTATCTCGTGTTGAAGAATTAATGATCCCATTTTAAGGAAAGAAAACAGAGCAATATTTGAGGTGGGTATAGAGCTTCATTCAGTAACAGCATGAGAGAGTTTGACCGTATAAGATGGAAGAATTTGACAGTTTTAAGGAGGATGCAATGCTGCTTGATGTCCCTGTGAATGAAATTAAGACGGCGTTTCTCACTAACGATCATCGTAAATTAGACCAAATATTCCAGATTTTGAGTTGGAGATGACCAAAAATTTCCAGCTTCCCTATAAAAACTGTGAAACAGGCCTTTCGTTTTTTGCTCTCCACTTTTTCATTGCACATCGGAGTTTTTAGTTTAGCACCAAGACGGCCGTGTTCTTTGGAGGCTTTCTAGTCACAATGCTTTAATCCTTCTGGGCTTTTTTTCCGATTGTCTCTGCATAGCCGCTGCTTGTGTTAATTAAATTTGTAATGTAATGTTTGCTCATTTTGCTCTTCCGTATTGGTCCATTTACTTGTCCACATTTTATACATTTCTATATTTACCTTCAGGTGGCGATATTAAGGAACTGTTTCAGTACTTGTGCTTCAATGTGTGGTGATTTTTCCCGCTACCGCACATATCCTTGATAGCACTAGTACTTCTCACTTGGCCCGCCTCTCTCTCAGTCTGTTTACAGCTTGTTAGAACCCAAACACAGCCTGCCCCCTGACCCAGTGGTGCGTATAAGACTCTCTCTCGCTCTCTGCCAGGAAGGAGAACTGTTGTTAAAGCCTTTCAAGTGAGGCCCAGTGGCAGAAATACTCCTTTAATTGCTTTTCCCATAGCTGTCAGTTCGAGTCGGCTTTCACCGCAAGTATACATGGACACAAGTTAGTCTTGTAGTTACAAAAGACATATTAATTATACTTCAGATTTATATACATATAAGAAGACATTTCATGACTTTTTCTGTTGTGCATTTAAAAGATGTGTACAAAATGTATGATCTGAGACGTGCCTAAAACTATTTGCTAATCATATTCTTTCAGAATAAGTGTGACACTTCCAGTATGGGTTGAGGGGAGAAAAATCCAAATCCATTTTTATTGCTTATGTAGTCTGTGTTTGTTCATATGCTCATGCCAGCTGCCCTTATTAGGGTCGTTTTTGTTTTGCCAGAGGGCTGCGTTGACTGATGAAATTATGAAAATTCTTTAGAAAAATAAATTGAATGTGAAAAGAGGAAAAATGACTAAGAGATACATATAACTCCATGGCAGCATTATTGTTGTTGTGTGTATTTTTTTTAAAATTCATTATCCCTTCTCAGTGAAACTGAAAGGGGAATGGGAATTTTGAAGAGTTATGATCTGCAGATGGAGTGAGGGAATAGCGAGCGCTGTTTAGTCAGTCACATAGATGACAGGCCCGGCCTCAGCCCATCTGTCACCATCTTTTCTCGCTCTGAACCGGCTCTAGAGATCTAGAGGCTGTTTTCCGTGCCAGTTGCTTCTGTGCATTTAAAATATCGTCCTAAGTGACAATATGAAAGGAGAAAAGAAGAACAAAATCGGGACTAGAAGTAGAGGTATTTCTCTAGGTAGGCTACTACTCATATTTTTTTTTCTTTTTTATGGTCAGAAATGACAAAATAACCATGTATTACATTATTGTAAACACTTTATAAAGTACCTTACAAAATATCCCTACCCCTTCAATGCAATATTTTGTTTCGTTTTGATGCATTTTAATGGTCGTTCCCAGACCAACACACAGTGGAAGGAAATTGGTAAAAACATTTTTGTTTTACAAAGAAAACTCGGCACCAAGTACAAACTGAGTCAATATTTTGCAGTTTTCCCTGCAATTAAGGCAGTTAGGTTTCCTTATCCTCCAATAAACTGACAAGTAACCCTGTTAAAGAAACGTTTTGGCCACAGCACTGCAAAAAAGGAACTAATCTTCTTAAAATTAGTATATTTTTTCTTGATTTGAGCAGCTAACTAAGACCATTTGCCAATGGAATTAGTATTTTTACCCCTAAAATAAGATAATTAGACATCCTGCTCTTGAAATAAGATGATAGAGATGAGTTGTTCTTATTTTAAGTGCAAAAATCTTGTTCCATTGGCAAATAGTCTTATTTACCTGCTCAAATCAAGGAAAAATACACATATTTCAAGAATATTTTACTTGTTTTGAGTTCCCTTTTTGGAGTGAGCATGATGTTGCCGCAACCATGTTTTACCATGGAGGTGGCATTACCTTTTACAAAATGTCTGTATAGATTCTGCTACATACTGGTGAACTTCATTCACTAATCATTTGACAATTGGTTGCACTGAGTTTTATTTAGGGGTGTCGGAGAAAAGGGGGCCAAGTACGAATAAATGGATACTTTTGCAATGCTAATTATGCTAATTATTAGAATACACTTGAGAGATGGAGACCCGATAATTCACCCGACACAGAAATTAACATTTCAAAAGGCTTAAATAAACTGGTGTTGCTGGAACAGGAACTGACAGGAGCGAGCTCCGCAGTGCAAGAACAGAACTAAAAATAAGTAAAATCTTCTTGAAATTAGTTTATTTGCCCTAAATTTGAGCAGGTAAATAAGATTATCTGCAATTTGGAATGAGCATTTTGACCCCTAAAATAAGATAATTGGATATACTATACTTGAAATAAGATGATGGAGATGAGTTGTTCCTATTTTAAGTGAAAAAAAAAAACTTATTCTATTGCCAGATAATCTTATTTACCTGCTCAAATGAAGAACAAATACACTCAAGAGTAGCAATAATAATATTAATCAAGTAAAAGTAAAAAAGTGCAGTAAAACTACTCGTAAAAGTACATTTTGTTCAAATAAGTTACTCACGTAAATGTACCTAGTTACTGCCCACCTCTGGCTTTTTTGCTTCTATTTCTGCGCCTCTGTTGGTCTCAGTGCCCTATACAGCAAAGCTACAATCATTGATTTCATATTATAGCCAAAGATGACAACAAAACATGTCAGAGAGAAAGAGAGCAGTCACAGAAACACAGCTCTGCAGTTCAACAGGAGTTTACTTTGATTTTAACACGGATTGCAGAATGATAGTTGACATGTTTGGCTGTCTTTATCATCTTACATTGGCAATTGTTGTTAAGGGAAGTCGGTCTGTTTTTAAGACATGTCATTGCTTGCATCCTTCACAAGAGCCCCCAAATGGCTACTCAGATTTGTTGCTCATTTGTGAAAATGAAGCAAAAATAGATTTTAAAATCAACTAGTACTGTGCAAAAAACACAATTATATATACAGCGTTTAAAGTTTTTATGTTTCTCATTATACTCAGAGAATCCTAAGAAAAATAATGTTTTCTTGTTTGGAGTACAAACACTTCTAATGTGTTTTTATGTGTTTATTTGTAAAGCCTGCGCCATAACAGATTTTGACCTTGGATGCTCTACTTTCTCCCATGAAAAACTGAAATGCATCCAGATTTTCTTCTTTCCTGCGGTCAATCAGTATCTCACCTGCCCCAGCGTGTTGTCTCGCAGCAGCTTTTCAATCTTTCTTCCACCAGCATCCTCCTAGTAAAAATCCATTCTGTAAATACCTGTTGTCAGGGAAGGAGTTAGACCTTAACGACCCACCCGATAAAAATCATAAACGTGTTTCTCATAATAAAACGACACGCTGTAACGATGTAAAAAGTTCCCTGCGGAGACACTTTTATTAGCTGTTTTACTAAGCTGATGAATTCAGTTTTATTCAATTTACTGTAAATATTCTAAAGATTGGCTTTCTTGGTGGAAACAAAGCCGTTTATGATGAAACCTAATCCCCACGGTGCTAATGGTTTACTACGAGGCCCACCGTAATGGCGATAGTGCACAGCATCAGACACATCAATGCACATTCATCCACTGATTAGTTAATAGTGGCTGCAATTTGCGGTGTACTTTGGTGGCCGCACTCTTCCCGGGCTGAAAATGGTTGTCCATCAGCATGGCACAGATAATGGCATCTAACGCGGGATATGAGAGGAAATGGGGGACAGGGACACTCACCTCTGTGAATGTATGCAAGGTCTGGTGTGTGCCAGGACATGTGTGCGTTTGCTAAAGTGGGAGAGTTGGCAGCGCACGTTCTCTTTGCATTGTGCAAAATGGCTCTTTCAGCATCACTCTCGTACTTTGTTCTGTCCATTTACTGAATTTTACAGAAGTGTGTCTAAGTGTTTGCTGCTTGTTCTGATGCGATGTGTATGAAACGGACGTGACAGGGTTAAATAATATATACATTTTCGTATTACGGTCCTTACATCGTTCACTTTGAAGATACTGCTCTTGCATCTCCAAGCATTTATCAAGTGTTTGGGGACCTGACAAAATGCCCCGAAGGCATAGATTATAGATTGTAAGAAAACCTCCTTGCAAAAACTATTTGTATTTCTTGTCACCTTGAAGCCACACACTTCAATCTATTCTATTGTGATATTTTGTGATAGACCTAAAAAATCATTGCATACATGTGAAAAGAGGAAATATGACTCTTGAACTATTTTGCAAACTAAAATTTGAAAAGTGTAGTATTATTTGTTTTTAGTCACAGAAACTTTGCCCATTTGTCTTTGTAAAATAGCTCCAGCGATGTCAGACTCATTGGCCTTGAATGGAGAACATTACCTCCAAGGTTTTGCCTCAGATTCTTAGTTCGATTTAGGTTTGGACTTTAACTAGGCCATTCTAGCACACAAATGGGCATCACCCATTCAACAGTTCCTTGAAAAATATAAAAAAAAAAAACAGATTGGTACAAAATTATTTGTACCAATCTGTTAAAAGAGGATTTTATTTTATCAAGCATATTTATTTTTTATTTTATCAGGCATCGATAACTGTCCAAAGCAACTTGGCCGTATGTGTGAACTAATTGCGCCTTTATTCTAATACCTGGTAAAGCCACCCTTTGTAGCAGCAGCTGCCATCCGGCGGTAATTGCTTTTACATCACTGTAAATGTTTTTGCAGAATTGTTTCAATTCAGCAACTTTGGAGAAGTGCTGAGAAACAGCCTATTTGAGGTAATGCCACGGCATCTCCATTTGATTGAAGTTTTCATTTTGACCAGGTTTGCAACAAAATCATTTGTTTGATATCTTTGTTTTGTTTGTTTTTTGAGACTTTGTGCTTACTGGTGTCAAATATTGTAGGTCATTTTGGTCTCGAAGCAGCCTGGCGTCCCAGAGATCACACTAAGAACACCACAAAGTTTTATAGTTGCTATAACTGTGTTTGTCTGAAATGCTTTAATTGTTCTATGCCAGGTGTGACTGGACACAAACCTCCACTTTTCATAAAAATCACCTTTGTTTGGAAAGTCCACAGAACCTGAAATGTTCTGGGGATCGTTAAAATATTGTTTTATCTTATTTTTGAGGTATTTTTTTTGGTTTAGACTTGGAACTCTTCCAAGGATGTAGTATCTGCTAAGACATGTTCTTGTTGTTGAATCCTGAACTTTGACATTAAATTTGACATTAGCTGAGGCATCAGAGGCCTGCAGTGCAGTTTTGTGTTTTTTTTTTTTTTTTTTGTCACTTCCCGGATGAGTCGTTGATGGGTGCCAGGATGCCGGCCACTCCTGGGAAGGTTCACCATGGTTCCATGTTTCCTTTATTTATGGATGACGTGTGGTTCACTGGAGTCCCAACGCATTAGAAAGGGCTTCCAGACTGATAGATGTCAGTGACTTTTGTTTCTTATCTGTTCTTTGGTTTCTTCGGGTTGCTTTTTGAGATCTTTTAGCATACTTCATGCTGTCAGATGGGCTCTATTTAAGTGCTTTCTAGCTTTTAAATGTCTGCTAGTCATCAAACCTGGGGATTGCTTGTGACATTTACCTAAACAATAAGGTTAAAAACTAAATTCAGGATTTACCAAGGAGGGCTCTTTCACAAAAGATTAGGCTATTTTTGTCAGTTTTTCCCCCCTTAATAAATGAAATGATCTTTAAAAGACAATTTTTTTTTAACTCAGGTTATCTTTCTCTTATATTTAATTTTTTTTTATTATGTCAGTACATTAGGTTGGTCCTTTCATTTCATATGTATGCACCTCTATCTTCCCTTGGTTATATCACATAATCTCCTAATGAAATACTTTGAAGTTAGTTGGTGGAACGAGTCAAAATGCAACAAAGTGGAAAACGAATGCTTTTGTAGAGCACTGCTGATTATCATTAATATGTAATTGTCAAGCCAGAAATAATCTACCTCGAAAACTTGACTGACAAGCTGAGTCCACGATAGTGTGAATTTCTGGCGTTCAACTGCTTGAACTTTACGAAATGAGAGGAATTTAATTTTTCACAGTGAAACATTCATAGCTTCTGAATGTCAGCCCAAAAGGACGCAGAAGGCAAAAAAAAAAAAAAAAAATAGATTAATTATTTGGTTTTAAATTACAATTTCCAAACTCCTGGTTCCCTGCTGTATCTGGTAGACCTACCTATGGGCAGCAATACATGCATAAATATGTGTGTGCAGGCAAACTAGAGGAACACAGTCCAGGGAGGATGCTATTAGAACTTTAATGAGTTTGTCTTTGTGCAAATACTTCGCCCTTTAATGAAAACATTTGGAATGGATAAGATAAGCGGGCCCGGCTGCTTGCACATGAAACGTATTTGATTTCTGCTATAATCGCCTCTCTGAACTGCAGTAAAAAAAAAAAAAGAATCCCTGCTCTTCTCAAGCCGTCTTAATGGGGTGTTACTGGCAGGCCATGACCAATGGGGTACTGAGGAACTTATCCTCTATTTGACATCGCATTTAACAGCAGCCACTGGGGAATTAGCCTTACAAATGATGTGGGAAAGTATTAAAGCGCATCAGAGAATTGAGGCCGATTTTAGAGGACGGTACGCCTTTAACCACCGTAGAGTCAACGAACTGCAGAAAAGATTGCCAGATATATGATATTGTTGTGTAAATAGAGCCAACACCTCTCAAGTTGTGGGAACATGTTTTGAGTAAATGCTGACAGAAGCCGACACCTGATAAAGCATCGGAGCTTGGAAAATGTTCATCCTTGTGCAGGACGGCAGCCTTTCCATCCTCTGTGATGTAATTAGACCTTTTTTTTTTTTTTTCTTCTGCTTCAGGGACAACACAAATCATCCCGTGTCTGTCGACGGTTCGGGAATGTCAGCGTAGGTTTGGTGTCATTCCAGGGTAATTCTGCGTAGGTCAGCTCTCAGGTCTGACATCCTCTGCCGCTTTTCTACCAAGGTCAGACTTTTCCGCTAAACATCCAAACTTCCAGCATTGCTTTTCAAACTTTTTTCAAGCGTTTCTCTCCCTCGGCATATGCTCGTGAAATGGTTGTAATTATCGTAGGCATTCGCGTTGAGTGGAACAGCTGCCTGGAGTCAGTGAAGCAGTTGGGTTTGTTCTCTGCGGTCGTACGCGAGGCTGGAGCTGAGGCTGCGCTGCCTGGGCTCCGCGAACCATATGCCAGGGGAGATCAGTTTTAAAATCCACGTAGATCTTTCCCATGATGATTTCTCTTTAGCTTAAGCCAAATTGTAGTTTCAGCTTGGATGATTTCAATTTTCACTTGACGTGTTACTAATGTAATCAGTGCCCCACAGCGCTCGCTTTCAGCTTTCCGTCTTCCTGCATGGAAGGCTATCTGTATCCTGTATCCTGACTTGGAGAAATTTGTGCTCTCTTAGCCTCGCTAAGGTTCTCCAGATTTATTTGATTCGGAGGACATCTCTTGTCTACAGTCCTCCTAATGGGACCCAGCAGATTTTTGCGTCAGATTTAGATCTGAACTCTGGCTTTCTTCTGGAGAAGTCATTCTTTTGATTCTTGTGTTGATTTTGACTCACAGCAACATGTCTTGTGGCCTCTTGTCCAAGGTCAACGTCGGGAATGATTACTCATTACTCAAACTTATTACCTGTTTAAATAAAGATAAAAAAAAAAAAAAAATCAGGTTTGTGGTCCAAACTGACCGGCATTTAGATCTTTTCACGTTTTCACGCATCATGATGATACCACCACCATATTTCCATGTGGTTAGTGTGTTCTTTTGGTGATGTGTTTACCTGTTTAAATAAAGATAAAAAAAAAAAAAAATCAGGTTTGTGGTCCAAACTGACCGGCATTTACATCTTTTCACGTTTTCACGCATCATGATGCTACCACCACCATATTTCCATGTGGTTAGTGTGTTCTTTTGGTGATGCGTTGTTTTGGTTTTCTGCCAAACTACCAGGGAACAAGAACACTGAAATAGCGGGTTATAGGAAATAGGTGGATGGATGGATTTAAAGTACAAATGAAAGTTTAGACAAATGGCTTTAGATAGAAAAATCTGGAAAAATCTATTGCTCTCTCTTAAAAACATATGATCAAAATATCAAGCAAATTGCGGGTGGTATGCTAATGTTCTGCAAATGAATATTGGATGAGATGAAGAAACATTGGGGATGAAATATTTAAAGTTTCACAGAGAGGTAGAATGTCTTTAAGAAGTATTTATTCCCCTTGAAGTTTTTCACTTTCTGTCATGATTCAACCTCAAAGTCGGACACATTTGTGAAGTATAAGGATGATTTTATTTTTTATTTTTTTACAAACAAAATCTGAAAAGTACCCTGTGTGTATATGAAGTTTTCCTGCTGTAATCTAATTTAAAACAGATCACTCTGTACGTGTCCTCGCCACAGTGAAGCATAGTGGTGGCAGCAGCATGCTGTGGGAATGGTTTTCTTCTGTAGGGACAGGAAAGCTGGACTTTGAATCTTAACATGAACAAAAAAATCTAAACTTTTACAATAATGTTGACAGTTGGTTTAGAAAAGTACTTCTTTTGGAGAAAAACAAAACAAAAACAATTAAACATCATAATTAATTTCCTCTTTTATTCAACGACATTCTTTAACAAACAACCTGCAGTTTTCATTTTCCTAATTTTTGTGTAATCTTCGTTTTAAAAAAAGAAAAAACTCGTCTAGAAAAGGCCAACACTGGAATCAGCAGACGGAATCTCAAAGAAAATTGGAAAGCTGTATTAGCCAGCAAAAGCCTGATTAGTGCATCTCTTGACGTAAGACATCATTTCCATCGATTATTTGGCTTTTGTCTGACGGGAAATTCAGAATTATGTGTCCCATGTTTACTTTTAGATATGTTTCTTACAGTTTTCAGTTGCATGATCAGATTCATAAAGGACATATAGTTATGAGTGGAAATAAGCTCCTTCCTTTTAGCCCTCCCAGTTTTAAATGCCCTCGAGAACAACATGCAACAGCACGACATTTGAGCAGACTTTTGTATAGTGAGTGTCTACAGCGTCCCTGTTGGGCTCTCTTTGGCAATAAGACAGCAATTCTTAATGCTGCACTGCCAGACAAGACACTTAAAATAAATAAATAAATAAATAAATAAATATATTCCTTCAAACCATTTCTTAGCAACAGGAAAAAATTCTACTTATGCACTCATTTACAGGAAAAGATGGTAGAGTAAGTTGTTGCATTCATACTGGTGCAACAATTGGCTCAATTACCTTTCAGTATTGTTGCATTTGCTCATTTACTCACTGTAACCTATTAAGCACTCGTGTGAAAGCCTCTCTCGGTACATATACGTGTGAAAATATTTTAAGAGTGCTTTAAAAGATCTTGTATTTGTTTTACCCTCTTCATGATGTTGTTTGCTCTTTTGTAACATCTTTAATATATTCTGCAGCTTATTCGTAGAGCTACTGTGGTTACATATTCACACCCCCTTCCCCCTACACACACAAACATATATATATATATATATATATATATATATATATATATATATATATATATATATATATATATATATATATATATATATAAAAATGCTGGAGATAGGCACCAGCAACCCCTGCGACCCCATGAGGGATAAAGCGGTTTGGAAAATGGATGGATGGATGTATATATATATATATATATATATATATATATATATATATATATATATAAGGCCCATCTCTATGTGAATAATGCAATTTAGCACAGGATGTAGGTGGGGAAATGTTCTCCTACACAAATGAATTAAAAAGCAAGAAGAAGTGTAATCCTTCTCTTTTCCCGTGTACACCAATGGCATGCTAACCCTCAGTCCTCATCCTCTATCCTGACGCAGCTCGTGTGGCGTTCAGGCAGTTTTTCTTATTTCGGTGATACGGATTTGGCAGAACCTGTTTATTGTTACTCCGTGTCCTTCAGGATTGCTATTTAGCCATTTTCTGTAAGCATCTTAACCTGAATGCACAGTCTCAGTTTGCACATTTCCTCCACTGTGAGACCATTTAAAATGTTAATTCATTTCATTGTGGATGTGTTTTCCCTGCTGGCAAAAAGAAAAAGAAAAATGCCAGTAATGTTTGGATACAGTGTAGGTTTTTACGTCTGGAGAAGCTGTGTTTGCATGATTGCTTTCTGGGAGGATGTGTTTCCATATCGGCTTATATATAATCCTATTAGAAGTGCATGATTGTAGAAAAGTTAGAGGCAGAACATCCAGGATTTCTTTGTATTTTTCTTAAATAGGTATCTGCCTGTGCATTGCTCTAACTGTTGTTTTGAAGTTTTGTTGGATCACGGCAGGGCTGGCTGCAGCTGCTGTTAACAGCGATATTTCTGTCAAACCTCCTCTTTTTTTCCCCTCCCACCCAGCTGGATTTCTTTTTTTTCTTTCTTTTTTCTCTTTTGGTTGCAGTGTTTGTTCCACTCTACTAGTGTACATCCAGGAGCTATTAGTTGTTCCAATAAGCACCTATCATTTTCCATCAGAATAAGCCCTTACTCACTGCTGCTCTTTAAACTGTCTTGTTTGAGTTTATGATTGAGAAATAGAATTGGATGGATGTACGCCCTCTGGGCTCCTGATCTCATCCTCGGAGATCAATTCTCTGTTTGATTGCCCTCCTTGACCTAGAGGTGGGCTTATCTTTTATCTTTGATTTGTAGCAGCTCTTCTGTGCTAATGCTTCTCCAGGCTGATCTTTGCAGCCATATAGCGCCTGCTTGCCGAGAGCACTTCCAGCGCACACTTTCATTTGTACTCCATTTCATTTTGTAATGCCTTGGCGGGTAAAGATGGTCTTTTCTCCTGTCCAAATCATGGTGGAGCATGCAAAGCAAAGCCTTTAATGTGCCTGTATGAGGAAAGGGATAATGTGAACCAGAAATCACCAAAATCTCCAGTTAAGAGATAGATGGAGGATTGATATTTTCTTTGGAAATTTGTAAGACTATCAATCTCTTCCGGGAGATTTTTGGGTGCCGCCATGAAGCAGTTATTTTATAGTGTTGACAGAACTTTAAATCTGCTGAATAGCACAAATGACACTCTGCAGTTAACCGTGAATTAAATTTTAATGACACATTTAAACAAAAATACACGTTTAGAGGAATGTAGAGAAACATCATAAACTCTGAAATGTGTGTCTTATACGTTCACATTCATTCCCGTTCATTTTATTACCCCTGAAGGAAATTTTTCACAACTGCAACGCAACCAAGATATGGGTTTCCACCTAAAGGGAATACACGGGGCAAGGAGCGCATCAATCAAAGAAGTGGCCAAGTGGCCCTCAGTGACGAAGTGGTGGAGCTGCAGAGCTGCGGATTTCATGTCGGAGAATCTGTCAACACTTTGGGCTCCAAAAATGTGGATGAAGCCATATAGGGGCACAGCAAACATTTAGATAAAGGTGCCTGGGCGAGACCGAAATGAAACTCTTTGGCCTTTATGCCAAACATGATGTATGTGGCGCAAAACCAGTGCTGCACCTGACCCCAACCACACTATGTCTATGATGAAATGTCGTGGCAGCAGCATCATGCGGCAGGGACGTTTTTTTTTTGTAGCAGGGACTGGGAAGCCGGTCAGGGTGGATGGGAAGATGGATGAAGCTAAATACAGGTCAATCGTGTAAGAAAATCAGTTTGAGGCCGCAAAAAGCACAAAAAACACAAAAACACTTGAGATTTATCTTCCATTTTGCCAGTGACCATAAACATAAAGCTACAGTTACTATGAAATGGTTTAGATCAAAGTATGCTCATGTGTTAGAAGGGCCTAGTCAAAGTCCAGACATGAATCCAAGTGGGAATGAGTGACCAGACCTCTAGTTTATTTTCAAAGAAAAATAGACAATTTTAGTCTCCAGTTGTACAATGCTGCCAGAAACATAGACCTGCAGCTGATGGATTTAATTCGTAATCATTTTTAAAACCATGTGTCATTTTCCCTCCACTTCACAGCCAGGCACTACTTTGTGTTGGTCCATCACACAAACCCTTATGTTAAAACACTAAGAAAAATCTGGTAGTTTTACCACAACATTTTGAAAGTGCAAGGAGTTTAAATACTTTTGCAAGGCATTGTATGTGGAGCCAAAGTAAGGGTTATTTATTTTAAGTGTTTGTGAGTCTTTGTTGGAGACAGGAATCTAGTTGGTATAGAGGTTTGTTGTGGTTGTTATGCTGGGCTTGTGCTACATGTTTTTATCAATCCTTTGCTAAATGTTTTATTTCTCTGTTTGTGTGTGTATATTTACTGAGTATATATTTATAGTTTTTTCAAAAAGTATATTTTTATATTGGACTAAGTGCACTTTGAGGGAGTTGCTCTTAAATCTCATTGTGCTGTGGATAATGACAATAAAGGCTTTCTTCCTCTTCTTTCAGTTTCTTCAGGATTTATCGGAGCAGCAGGAGTGGATGGGATGACAGTTCTATTAATGTTCAGTAATCTGCCCTTTTACCAAAATGATTGTAGATTAAAAAGGTTAGAGGCGCAACTACAGCGCTGATCAAAATCCAAAATGGCAGGAAAAAGGAGCATGTGGCAATGTGTGGAAATCCCAGTGAACCAGCCTTTGCATTTGACAGTACAGAGTGAGAATCTATAGGAAACAGAATTATCCCTGATAAACACTGAGAACGTTCGGGGTTAGGTTGGGGGTTGGGGCTGCTGTCCAGTCAACCACATCCGGCAGCTGGACAGGAAATATCAACATCGTGCTCTTCAGCCTGGTCAGATAACATTAAAAAAAAGGCCTTCCTTCTGCATGACGTCTGTTATCTAACAGCCTACAGGTGCTGGTTAGATTTTCACTGGCTGCTTAAGACAGAAATTGGTTATATTTTTTAACCTTTTAAGTAAGAGCAAAATAAAACAAATGAAAACTCTGACGAAATGTAATATTTCTGGCGACAGTGAGTTTCAGAGACAACGAGTTTTCCCCGCTCTGTCACTCTGAACCCAGAACTGGCAGAGGTCACCGCTCATTTGCCGTCTGTCCTCCGCGGTTTCATTTTAGGAAATGAAACAAACAAAAGTCACCGGGTTGGCTGACAGATGAGATACGTAGTTGGTGAAAGTCAAGAGGAAATGAAAAGGGTGAGGAAAGGAGAGGTTGCCGAATGAAAGGTCCGCCACCCCGTGAAAAAAAAGCCTTCTATTCACTCCCAGACGTCTGTAAGCACCTGAGTCGGCTCGTAAACCGCTGACAGACTCCCGCCGTAAAGTGACAGGTAATTGTATCAGGGAGTAAACAAAAAGAAAACAAAGGAAAGATGTCACTGTCACAGAGGGGGCAGCTCATTTGTCCCAGCAAAGCTCACGTTCATAAACAAAGTCTTTTTTTTTTGTTTGCTGGTATCACCAGGACCGATTATTAGCCAGCAAAATATGTCATGTATTTGAAAGTTAGGTAAACACAGCTGAGAGGCCTTTTTGTCTAGTTGGAAATGATAGAATCTTAAGTGGCAATGGTAAATAAAGGCACCCTCTAGCTTATTTCAGCATAATATAAACAGGAGTGTCCTTCAAATATATCGAACCCCTAAATCATTTAAAATTTAGTTACTTCTGATATACTGTGTGATTTTTTTTTTTTTTTTTTTACAGAACTGCATGAGGCCAACTTAAACCTTAATCGGTACCCATGGCTCTCTTTTGAATAATGAATTGCTTTCTTGTCACTCGTCTTAAAAAGGCCGGGTTTGATGCGAGAAACTGATGGCTGTCGGTGGATCCCTGCAGCTCCTCCAGAGTTACCATTTCCCTTTTGGAATCTTCTTTTCACAAAGTTCTCCTTGCCTTGCCAGAGAAATTAGGATGACAACCAACGCCTTGTCTGTCGTCGGCAATTGTGCCATACTCTTCTTAATTTTCTGGTTAAAATGTGCTCTATTAAGAGCTTTAATGTTGTTTTTGTGACCTCTTGCTTCAAACCTCTCCACAACTTTCTTCCAGACCTGATTAGCTTTTTTTTTTTCTTTGGTCTGCATGATGCTAGTGGTATCTTTCTGTCTACCCAACCCTGGTATGGGAGTTCTTGTGGTTTGTTTGTAGGAGTGGAACTGCTTTCATGATTGATGTGAAAAAACGTCTATGGGCCAAATACTTTTGCAACACATTACGACCGTTTCTTATTTGTGCCTCTCCCCCCAGTGTGACGTAGACATTGGAGGATCACGCACATGTGCTTCATCAACCAGAAACCCCCGAGACGTACACACATGTTTAAATTATCAACCTGCATGCAAGTCAGTAGGAGCTTTGTAACCTCTGATCATCATCAGTGTTTTCTGTTAGTTAGTCTGCCTCTTTGCATGACTGACAACGTTTCACATCTGATTACCAGATTCCTTTGTATTGTTCTCTTCATTGGGGGAGCGACGCAGCTTTTCTATAAAATTGCAGCGTTGGTGTTTTGGCCCGGAATGAGATTAGTGCAGCCACAGATATCGCTGGTTTAAACTCACACAGGCGATAGCCAGCTGTCCAGGAACAAGCCAGTAAGTCCATCTTCCTGGTTGCTGTTAAGCCCCACCCTTCTGTCCCGGCGTCTTCCTTGAGCCGTTCTTTCATCGGGTCCCTAGCAGGAACATGACGGTACACAGCCCAGCCTGACTTTGTAGGGATTTCGGAAGGCCCGGCAAATAAACACATGTTCATTTGGAGATGCTGACTCCGACATGTTTAAGATGCGTGGCACTCCCAGCACTGCTCACCACAGCGCTCTTCCACTGCTTAAGCTGTCGGGGTCGCAGAGTGATTCAGGAGAGCTACAATTTGTTCCATGTTGTCATAACTAAGCCCGGGGAAGGAAATGGTAAGATGGCTCCCACCAGTCTGCGTGGCCAACACTAAACAACTCCAAATATTGTATGATATATGCTTTCAGTGTTAGCAAGACGTTTATGCCAGGTGGGGGGGGGGGGGGGGGTGTAGAAGGGAGGAAACGTGCTTTAAAGCAGGAAAGTGGGCAGTGGATTAAATGAAAGTGTCTGAAAATCTGCTGAATGATCCACGCATACAGTGGGTTTAGCACAAATGTTGATCTAATTTGAGACTTCCTTGTGATGCACTTTTTATCCCCTCTCAGCAGGTTGAGATTCTCACAACATGATAACTTTGACTAAAAAGGTATTCCACTTTCATGGTATTTAAACAAGATTATTTCTAATAGCACTTATTTGGAAAGGAGAAGAAACCCTAAAATTGATAATTACAGATATAATAATGCCATCTGTAGCATGAAACATCCATCCAGGACTCGAACCCAGGATCTTCTTGCTGCATGCCAACAGCGCTACCCACTGTGTCACTGTGCAGAAAGTTACACTTTCTTTTTTTGTTTTTTTTTATGAAGAAACACATGAAGTGGCTTTTAGTTGGTTAATTAGTCAGGCTGTTAGCTCAGGTAACCAACCAGAAGTCCCAAACAGCATCTTATTTAAAGGAAGTGAAGCGTTGAGGAAGTTAAGCTTGGGGAGCATTGCGTCACTACCGCCGAGTCGCCATCGAGCTAACAACAGCTAGCATTTAGCTTTTCTGACCGTTTCATGTTGCCCTCAAACATCGATGCATTTAAAATAACAAACGAGGCGAGCTGAGTTAGGCCTGGCGGCCTGTCAGACTGATTATATGCTGGGGGAAACCCTGCTCATACTATTATACCACCATCACCCGTACCATCTGAATGTCGAAGCTGAAATTGTGTCTCATCGGACCAGGCAGCATTTTTTATTGTCCAGTATTAATGAGCCTGTCAAACCTGAGCCTCGGTTTCTTCTTCTTAGCTGACAGAAGGGACCATATGGTGTGGGATTCTGCCGCTGCGGCTCATCTGCTTCCACGTTTTATATGTTGTGCATTCAGACATAACATTCTACATAACCTGATTGAAACAAATGAGCTTTGATTTTGAACCGAGCTGCCCCTTCTTTTTTGACCACTGGCATCGATGAGACATTTTTATCAGATAAATGGTGTTTACTGGATTTTCTTTTCTCTTTTTCTGAAGTTTTTCTGTAATTGTACATTTAACAAATCCTCATAGTTGTCTATTAAAATTCCAGTAGATCGTCAGTTTCCGAAGTATTCTGATGCTAGTACTGAAACGCTGTCGCCACTCTAGTGCCTAAACGTACTGGGATGCTGCTGGGTAATTGCCTGATTTGCTTTTCTTGTTATTGCACAACACAACCGCTTGGATGCAGCAATTTCTTCTGCACGGTTACACATCCAAAGTTATTTTAAGGCCTAAGTGGGAGTTCAGAGTCTTACCCAAGGACTCATCTACATGCGGTGGGGCTGAGGATCAAACCACCAATCCCCCGAATGCAAGATAGCCACTTTCCACCGAACCACAGCCGCTGCGCTGGAAAGACACCCGAAAGGGGTTTATGGTTCTGCAGTCTGTGTTTCCATTATTAATCTGCCTCCATAATACCTCCTCTCTGTCCTGTCTGCCCATTTAATATCTTTCTGGCCTAGCAGGGGAAGTGTGTGGGATGTCAAGGCATTAGAGAGCAGGTATAAATCAACTGCTTTACATGGAGCTCTGCGGAGTCGGCTTAATAGAAGGAGCATCGTGGTGAACAGCTGGTACTCCATAGCACACAAGTTTCCCATGCATCATTACAGCTGAAGCTTTGTATTATAATAATAATAATAATAACAACAACAACAACAACAACAACAATAGGCTGGTCATGGTCATTAAAAAAAAAGTTATAAAACAAAACAACTGGACTTTTTTTTCCGAAGTTTGAAGACGTTTCGCTTCCTAGCTGGATAGGAAGCGAAACATCTTCAAACTTCGGCAAAAAGTCCAGTTGTTTTGTTTTTTTAATTTTTTGGAACAACAACAACAATAATAATAATAATAATCCATCCATCCATTTTCCAACGCGCTTATCCCTGTTGGGTTTGCGAGGGGTGCTGGTGCCTATCTCCAGCTGTCATTGGGCGAGAGGCGGGGTACACCCTGGACAGGTCGCCGGTCTATCACATAATAATAATAATAATAATAATAATAATAATAATAATAGCATATCACAACTTTTTGCAAGCGATTTCAAACTGCAAACTTTTTGAAGATAGATCACATTATGTGGAACACGATGACAGCCTAATCAATTCAGACGGTGCAAGCGCTGTTTGTGTATTCAGTTGCATCTTAATTTGTTTACTCATTATGAAGATGAGTTTCACTGTCATAACCTGTTTGGTCTCACAGCGGTTAAATTTCTCCACATTCTTTGGTAGTCTGGCAGCCAGACAAAAGATGACTGCTCAGTGCTTCCTCGCAGCTACACGACTGTCATCAGTAATGACGCGTCCCCTCAGTCCACCGAAGGGATTTGGACTGTTCAGCTACAGAGAGTTGATGGGTTCAAAACGGACAGCATGGAGATGATTTGCAACACTGTGTTGAACGGATGTCCTTATTTAGCTGTGAACATGTCTGAATAAGAGCAGTGTCATGCTTCTATTTCTATTTTTACAACATAAAAGAGAAAAAAAAGACACCCAATGCATAAAATCCCAGCAGTTGTGAGAATGTTGAACCTTTGTTAAGCTGGTGTGTGGATTAAAAAAATATATTTAACTTGCTAACCTTTGTTACAGTGTGTGTTATCAGTATCTGCTGGTTCAGTGGACTTACTGCGGGCTTTCATGGATACCTCGTAAAGTCTCTTAATTAAATGGAGCAAACTGAGGAGCCTCGAGTTATTTGAAGACATTCATTCAGAGGGAAAAGAGAAGTAGTAGTTAATTGCCATAGCTTCGCTGAGCTTGGTGACTTGCTGAGGAGGTAAATCCACCAATAGAATCAACATCAAGGTTCCCAGGGTCTTTAGAAGACAGAAAAAGCCCTCAGCATCACTGATCCTCTGCCATACCCCCTTGTTTCGACCCAAAACCACCCAGAGCGTTTGATGCCCAAAGCACACGGCTCCAAATGAAACATCAGTAGAATTTCACACATTTTTATCTGCTGACATGCTTTCAAAACAGTGTGCAAATTCTGGGATGTACGTAGATAGTGCCTGAGGGTTATTAGGGTGACTTAGGGCTACGTTCACACTGCAGGCCTTAATGCTCAATTCCGATTTTTTTGTGAAATCTGATTTTTGTTTTGCGTGGTCGTTCACATTTCCAAATATATGCGACTTGTATGTGATCTCCTGTGTGAACTGAATTCATACAACTTAAGTGTCGCGCATGCGCAGTAGAGGACGCGATGACATCACACGTAGCAAGCGTGCTCATTGTTTGCGGAAGTAAACATGGATTATAATGCTGCCACGCATTTTGCAATCTTTAATTTATTTTCTAACCGGAGCTTTCTCTCCATTGACTGCTCTTCTCTTTGTAGTCCGCTATGGGTGTCGTCTTTCTTCCCGCTTCTGCCTAGCAGGACGCAGAATAGTGACGTTTGTCGAGTATCGGCGACGTACAGGTCGGATAAATGCGACCCGGCCGTACAGACACAGGTCGCATTTGAAAAGATCAGATACGTATCGGATTCAGGACCACATATCCAAGTGGCCTGGGTCGCATTTGAAAAAATCCGATCTGTGTTGTTCAGACTATCATAAAAAGATCAGATACAGGTCGCATATGGGCAAAAAAGTCAGAATTGGGTCACTTCAGGCTGCAGTGTGAACGTAGCCTTAGTGTCCCCAATGTGCCATTCTTCTGTGCAGTTGTCCAACAATGAGCTTTGGAGATCTTTTTACTTTCCTTGCCATCCTCTATGGTAGCAATTCTTTCCCATTCTGAACAGAGGGATTTTACAGCAGGACATCATGCTGCTGCAATAATAAAAACAAAAAACCTTTTCACACATTGTGCTTCAATGAGTGAGGGGGATGCTGTAAAACATCGCTAAAAAACATTAAAATGTTAATTTTTCTGATGTCAAAAACCGTATTTGGGATAAATAAAGACCTGTTTGCTATGCCTTTTTGGAAATAGAGGGATTATTCCAGATAGACAAGAAGCAGGGTTTAATCTTATTTTTTCTGTTTAAATATGGTTTGCAATAAATTTGCAGAAATATGAGAGGCAAATAATTTATATAAACTTGACGATCCAAGTATTGTGAAAAAAAGTATCCCAGTTATATATTATATATGTGCATGTTATGTAAACAGCAGGATGGGGTTGAAAGGTTGAAAATATTATAGATCACCGTAACAAAAGCCTGTTTAAAGAATATTCTCCCTGCTCAATCTTTCGATTTTCCATCACCGTCTCAAAGAGAGGAAGAGTCTAGAAGATTCTGCTAAAAATGAGAGGAGGAAAGCAAGTGCATTGTGAAGGAACGCAGAGCTTTTAGACCGAACTGTAGAGAAAGGGAGGGAATGCGAGGAGAAGAGGGAGCTGGAGTGAAGACAGGAGGGAGTGGATGGGGGAGATACAGAAAAATGAGGTGAGTGTGGAAATAGATTATGGTAGTAAAAGATATATGGAGATAAAAATAGACCAGACAGGAAATTAGAATGCAGAGAAAAACTGAGTTTGGTTGAAGAGAAGCAGAGAGAAAACAACACAAGCTCCTTCTCTTTTTACCTTAATTGGAAAGAACAGTATTTGGTATTTAGAAGATAAAAAAAGAAATAGGAGCTGGTCAAGATGCAGAGCTTTTACTGCTTTCTTCGTTTATCTGCTCTGTTCCCCCTCAACCTTCATGTAAACTAGGTCTCTTGAAGAAGTGAGTCACCCGCAAGCTTAGCATTTGGAGCTTTTATCTAACCAAATCTCACACAAAAAAAACTCATTACAGCACATTACATGGAGGCGGCCGAACGGCTGAAAATACGTGCTTGCCCCATTTAATCAATGCCCATCAGGCAATTAGCAGATTAATCATGAAATCCCGCTATTTGTCTTGCTGGATGGTTGGATATCTTTTTATCAACGAGAAAAGCGTAAAGAACAAAAAAACTACTGGCCAAGAGAAAAGAGAGCGAACAGTCCATTTTACACAACACAAAGTTTCTTTACTTCTAGCCTCAAATTATTTAATGTTAAGAGGAAAAATACCACTGTACACTTATTGAGCCGTGAAAACGAGTTGCTATCTGCTCTCCTCCGAGTCAAAGAACGTGAAACGCTGTGAAAGCAGCGGCAGTTTCATCATCATCATCATCATCATCATCATCGCCTGGAGCCCCGGCCAACCAAAGAGGCTGATCTGTTGGGCTGACCTGCCCTCTTCTTGACTTGTTTACAAATTAAGTGAGTGGAGGAAGACTTCTTTATTTAGGAGATGCATCTATCTACATTGATTAAAACTGATTAACATGCTTGCAAAACCTTTCGTGCTCGAATTCTCGGAATTCAGCAAATATTGAACATTCTAGCATTTTAAAAAGACAGTAACTAATCAATTTTTGAGGTCTTTACCGACAGCAGCACCATTTACTTTCTTTTTTAATGACGATAGGGGCCCTCATATAGCATTAATCTTTACACTGAGATGTTTATTTGCCAGTTTAATATGGAACGTGCAGACCGCGACGTCACAGCGAAGGTAATTGCGTTTTTGCCGATTCCTGCCGATCTGAAGTTAAACAGTGAGTCATACACAGAAAATGTGTTTAGCTCATGTAGCATAACATCTTACAATAATGTTAAGGCAATTTCATTAACATTTTAAATTCAGACAGAAGCAAGTGTCTCAGACTGATTCTTCTAAGTCTTTAGTTAGTGATGTGACGATGGCTTCCAGGGCCTGACTACAATAACTTAATTGTCATCATGACAAATAATTAAGATAAAAGAAAAAAGTAAAACTAATTCATTAGAAATATATGAGACTGCCATAATAGTTATGGCAGCTTTGCTAGCAGTAGTAGCAAGGATTGATCTCAGCAGAGAAATGCTGATGAAAAAGTTCACAGTAGAAGGTAATTCTGTACATGATATTTGTCTCTAAAAACAGCAGTCAGCGTGTTTAAAAAAATAAATAATTGTTTTTACTTGTCCGGAAGGTACAGCTTTCATCGACCTGTAAGGCTTGCCCAAGCGTGGGGAACAGGAGTCTTTGAGGATGTTTCTAATATCTGGAATTGGCAATCTCCTTCAGGGAGGGCAGAGGGCATCTGGTAATCTTTTGTGCTGTATTTATGACCGTCTGCAAGGTCATGTCTGCAGCTCTGCTCCCAGGATACCACATCCAGATGCAGCACGTTGTAAGATCCGAGATTGTGGCAAGGTAGAAGGACATGAGCAGCTTCTGGTTCTGTTTTCACTGAGAATTTGCAGAGGAGCGTCGTTGCAGAGGCTAAGCATCTTCCAACCAGCAGTAGCCTCCTCTCAGTAGCCAGCCTCAATAAAACAAGACCAAGTACAAAATATATGCTTTATTATCCCCTCCTTTCCTTTATGTCAAGCTGGTGGGCCACAGATGTTTTTTGTTGTGATTATTAATGTTTAATTAATTTGTAGCATTTAATTAACATTTTAATGTTAAAGTTTTCAGTTTATGGACATTCTAATGGTAAAAAACTTCAGTTTCTTTCTTTCTGTCTTTATTGTTTTTTAACACAAATCTGTAAGATAGAAATTAATTTGAATTACTAACATCTAACTTCCTTTTGACACATGAACTTACACAAAGAATGATGAATCAAAGCAAATAAAGTGATTAATGTGTTCTTACTGTTAGCTGAACAACTGAGGTTTTTGTGCTGATCCATTTAATTATGGAGCCTGTAAGGTCACAGCTGCTAACTGGGATTTAAACCGATGACAGATTGCTGTTTTAAATCAGATGGTTAGAAGTGGAGTCCGCTAACCTTGTGATAGACTTCTGTTTTTTGGTTGCAATAGTATGCAGGAAAAACACTGGGAATGTCATCAGGTAACATTCCCAGTGTTTCCGTCATTCAGTTTGAAGGATTTCCTCTGATTTATATGTAAACACAGCAGGTCTCTGACCTTTGAGCCTGAACCACAAAGTAAGTGCACCTAAGCTGGTGGATAACAGCACCCTGATGTCTTATTAAATCAACTTCATTACAAAATGCATTTCTATACAGTTGTATACATAACTTTTGTTGCAATTTTAATGATCTAATGTTACTAATATTGGTTTTGTATTGTTGGAGTCGTTTACCTTGAAAAAAATTGTTAAAATAAAGATTCTTATCCCTTGAATTCTGGTGATTTTTTTTTTTTAAATAATGAATCAGTTTCCTTATTATTTTCTAAATTTACCAGATGTTTGTTTTCCTTGGGTTAATATTACCTTTAAAAAGCAACAATGACACTGATTTTCAGACGTTCAAGGATTTCCCTTCCTCCTGCTGGTTATTCTAGTGCACTGTTTCACAAATTTGGGGTCGGGCCCCTTTTAGGTCCATCGTTAAACAATTATGGGATCCTGAGATCCTCTGCAGAAATTAAAGTCAGCAATTAAAATGATAATGATAAAACAAATAAATGTTATGGTGTTTAAAGACATAAAAATGTCACTGAGAAATAGACCAAACCAAATAAATTGGCTGTTTATGCTCTTTATATTATAATTGTATCCATGGTTAATGGATTTAGGAGAAATGTTTGTATACTCAACTAATAGTTTGGGTCATGAGTTCATTCTGGTATTATCATTTTTAAAATATCCATCCATCCATCCATTTTCTGACCCCCATAATCCCTCACGGGTCATGGGTGTTGCTGGTATGTTTAAAATATATTTTATATATATATATATATATATATATATATATATATATATATATATGTGTGCCAGATTGTAGCCATTGGCTAATTTCCATCTGTAGTCCCTGGACAGGTTGACGTCAACATTAAATTTAAAATCAAAGAAACATAAGACACAAACATTACAAACAGGCCAGACAAAAACAGTACGCTAGGGTCAATCTCACTACACACAGGATAGACTCAGGACGAATTGCAGTTTTTCATTTTGTGGGTCAGAAGCTGAAACCTCTGTTCTATTGGATTAAAAAAAACTTTTAAAATGATTTATAAATCTCTAAATTATTATTACGCTAAATGAATTACATAGTTGGTAAATTGGTTCCAAATCCTCTGGTGTTGGTCTGTGTATATTTATCTCTTTACAATCATGAGTCGTTCCATTTTTTTCAATGTTAGTTTTGAGAGAAGTATTTGGGGCAACATCAGATATCTATACTCTGTAGCAGTGCCAAGAGGCTTCAATAGGTTATACATGAAATAGCATTTTATAAGAATATAGAGTCTATTAGTTGCTGCAGTGTGTAGCTTGATCATGTAGTTTTAATAACAGTGTCAGTGTGTTGCGCTCTAGGCAAGACTTATATACCAGCTTTCTGTGGTTAACATCTGAAACGTGTCCATTTGTCAAACTAATCCTCATGATCTGGGATTGGTATTGCAACTCATTTGTGGCTGGAAGGGAATGAGACACCAAATCTATGTTTGTGTGGCTGCTGAGACACAGCTAGTCTGTGTTGAATCAGTGGGAAATCCACAGAAAATCCGATTGAGCTGACGCATCCTCCATCACTGATGTGATGTCAGCAAAAATGTGTTGTCCCGAGAGGGGGTGAAGGATGAGAGACTCAATAGGACAGATTTTTGCCCAGGACAGGTAAAAGGACAAAGAGATGGCTCACCCAAACAACTGTTACTTGAAAGGTAACAGAGGTAAGGTGCTCCTGGGGTAAAATTTGTAAGGTGTGGGAGACACAGGGTCAGGGAACAGATTGTTCAGTCAGACGATGGAAAACTCTGACCAGGAAGTACAGTAATTAAGCATGTAAAGGAGATGTGTTAGCACATGTGTTACCCACAAATCATGGGAGCATCGCCACGGATGGCAGTGAAGATGGGGTCCAATTGGTCAGTGCAAGATCTGTGGTTTGAGGGGTAGACATTGTCAGGTCCTGAAGTTTTCCTGTTTGTTTTTGACACTGAAAGAATCCATTCACATCTTCCTCAGAGGGACCTAGGAGCTGTGCAGTGTGAATCTTTCAAAGCTGGGTAACAGGGATCCAGTGTGGTATTATGCCTGGAATGGCACTTAATATGCTCTCTGCATTTTGGAAGTTCTATTGGAGAGATTTGTGCTGTTAAAATCCATAAAAGCAATTATGAGAGTCTGGGGGTGTTATTCCCTTTGTCTGCAGTCAGCTCAGCAAGTTGCTTTTTAGCCTCTGCTGTGGAGCCCTGGTGGTGGGATGTAAACACAAGACAAAACAAATGAAGTGATTTAAACGGTTTATAGTACATAAAAAAGACTCCAGGTGAGGACAAAATTTTTTCTGTAAAACTGTACTATCAGAATACCAACCTTCGTTTATTTAAAATTCTCTGACCTCTCTTTTCCCCCAAGAGCTCTGCTCTGCAGTTCGTTCGAAATGCCTGGAAGTTGTAGTTCAGCAAGCCAGGTCTCGGTGAAACTAAAGGTGGCAGATCCACTGAAGTCAGAGTTTGTTGATGTGCGAAGCAGCACTTGTCCATTTTATCAGCCAGAGAGCAGACAATAGCCAGATGGATTAAAGACAATGGTGTGCAAAGTCTCTGAACCTTCACCGTTTTCCTCATCTGCCTCTGTGGTAATAGCCACAGAATGCTGCCACGCCCCCAGTCAAGATCTCCATGAAGTTAGGGTAGATAAATAAAGAGGAAATATCTGGAGAGGAGAGTCTGAAGTTTTAGGACTTCCTCTCCAGTGAAGGTGATCATCGAATGGTGGTGGAGAGCAGAATAAAGGCACAAAACCAAAAACAAAGTCCAAGTGAGCAAAGTAGCAAGGCTGCCATCCTCAGCGCCATCTTGTGAACACTGAAACATGTAAAAACAGCTTTTCAATTTGTTTGGTAAGAATAATAAACCAATTAATTAAGAAAATTAACTCCAATAACTAAAATAAGAATAACCAATGTCAGAGCCTGCCTAACATGGCCGCAGCTGGCTTCATAATTTTTTAGCTGCTGATGCAAAGATCCGAGGCCCTTTGTGGCAGAGACTGAGTTCAACCTTTGGAAACTTACTGTTTAGCAGCGTGACACCTTTAGAAAATTAATCATTACTCAAAGTATGAAGGAAACATGGTTTTCACGGTTGCCAAGTGCAGGACTTATCACCCCTAACAGGTACTTTTTCTGGTGGCAGTACATAATTGCAACCCATTATTGCACTTAGCTCTATAATTCAACTGCATGATAATTTCTGTGGGACCAGATTGAACAAAATTAGTCACTAACATTCAGTTATATGGACTACATGGGGTCTCTAGCTGATACCCCAATGGGATACAGAACATTTGTCAGTAAAAAGGCCAACATATTCACTTTTGCTGAAAATATTTTGCCCACAAACCTAGCCAGAGCTAACAACTAACAAATGTGACTGTGGTGCAGAGAATTTTAAAATTATTTTGGGGGAAATCTTTTATCCCTGCAAACGGTTTGACGTTTCATCCATTTCCCTTGCGTTTAAAAACAATGTATTATTTGCTCCACTGTGGGTAAAAAATACAAAACAGCAGCAAAAACATAGCAATAAATACAGAACAAAAAACAAACAAAACAAAGATGACAAAGCAAGAGATATATTTAAGTCCACTGAAAGATAACTTTGATAATATAAACATTTATTGCACTGAGTCCAAACAGGAAATTTATTTTAAAAGGTGACAACGCTCAGATAGAAGAGGTACTGATATAATTGCATGCCTTGATGATGTAACTGAATGACTTTTTTTTGTGTTTGTACGGCCTATTTGGAGAGATGCCAGCTGGAAAGCGGAAGGAGCTGCCTTAATGGTCTTTGGTGCATTTAGTGTGCAGTAACCTCTCACTAAATGAGCTTTCTCCCGTCTCAGTGAGACATTATCCAGGAGTGAGGTTAGCATCCTCCTCAATAGAAAATATCAAAAAGTCCAAGAGCAACAGACTGTTGTACACTTGGTGTTCGGTTTGTAAAGCAGATTCTCTCAGCGACTTTCTCTGAGCTTTTGACCACACTGGAATCATTTTTTGGTTTGTGTTGGCCTGAAAACGGTTGACGTTTGTGGTCGCATGGACTAAATGACCATAAATATACATTTGGAGCAATTTCATAGTTCCCACACTCAATAAAGGGCAGGTTCCATTGATATTTCTAAAATTGCTAAGCTGTTCCAGATGTTATTTTTGCTGTAATTTCATCTCCCCCAAGACAGCAGTTGAAGACAGACAGAAAAAAAGGTGTTTGACTCGCTAAAAAAGACGTGTTTTCCATAATGCAAAAAGCCAAATAGGGCACAACCTGCATCTGCTTGACCTCATGATTACTTATTTTTTAAAGACATCTGTGTGACCATAAAAAAGTTAAACACAAACCTAAGCATCATTTGTTGTGCTCGGAGCACCATCAGCTGGTTCTGTGCAGATCACGCTCATATAAACAAGCCTATTATGTGTCCGTCTATGATTCATCACTAACACCAGTCCATCACAGCCAGAAGCAACCCCGCCTGTTTGCAATTACTCCGCAGAAGATTAATGGTTGTGTGCAATGTTGGAATGGATAGAGGTTGCTTTAAATCCATTGTTGAAACCTGACGGGGACTTAAATTGTTATTAGTTTATTTAAGAATGCGGTGGAACTTGTTAACAATTTCATGAAAGGCTAGATCTGTAGAATTTTGGAGAAATTTAATTTACACGGTTATCGGCACATCTGGTAACGATGCTTTAAGGCGTCAAAATAAATTTTCATGTCCTCTCTGGGGCAAAATCATAAAATAGATGCAGTTGTCTAACAATGGATAATTTAATTTTACCTTCCATGCTGTTCTGCTTTAACCTGACAAAAGCCAGCTGTATGTTGCTCCGCCTAGCTTCACTCACATCCATCTGGGACATCTCCCATAGAGAGTGATTTCTCCAACCAATTTTATGGTCTGGCCAATCAGGACGCAGGGCTGGCATTTCATAGATGTGACGTAGTGGAGACGTGACCATGACATGAGACTGTTTTGATAGCAATGGCGGCTCGTCGAGGAAGCAAGCGTTAACATTGATGCTGCCATTTCTTCCGTGTTGTCCAATCTACCTAATATTGTTTCATTAAAAGAACATCAGAGAACACCTCTGAAGGCTTTTGTTGGTGGAAACCAACAAATCCCGACCGGATTTGGCAAGTTTTGTTTTCCGGGGCGCGTCCGTGTCTGCAGCGGACGCGCCCCGGAAAACAAAACTTGCCAAATCCGGTCGGGAGCGGTTAGCACGAACCATGTTAGGAGGCCTTTAGTCCTCAACGCGGTCGGCCCGGAATCGATCCCCCCTCTTCCTGTCAGCTCACTGTCAATAAAACGCCACTAGAGCCGCAAACACATTATTATTTTTTTTTTTTTTTTTCCTGCGTCGCTATCATCAGCGTCACAAGTTAGCTTCGGTGTGAGTGGTTGAAATAGCACGTCGATAAAGATGACAGACAAGTGGCTTATCCAATCATATGCAAGAATGTTTGATAAGGCCCAGCCTTCAGTAAAGGCAATTCCTATGGCGGTGTCCCAGATGTATGTGAGTGGAGCTAGGCGGAGCGAGACATGCATCTGGCTTCTGTCAGGTTAGTTCTGCTTACTTTGCTCGGTAGAAATATAAACTTGAGTCTTCTCCAGACTTGTCAGTGTTTCGATTTTAATAGTTGCTCTAACATGGGCTAGTTAAGGTGATTTACTATTTTCAAGTAGACATCTATGTTTTCATGCTTTTCCCATTTTGAAGAGTGGCTAAGAGAAATGGCCATCTGATTTATTTCCTATTTGTCGCCCTGGGAAACACAGAGTCATGCCTAATTAATTGAAGGTGTCATATCCTTCTGATCAACATAAAAATGTTGAATAAGCATACCTATACTGTATTTAGATCTGTGTATTTCTGACATTTTAGCTGTGGGATTAACTACTGCTTTGAAAGACGTGCTTTTATAAATCTTCACCAGGGATGCCAACAAATGCGAAGGGCTCCATGAAATTGATCAGATTAAAAAAAACAGTGGATACTATTTTTTTTTTCATATTAACATTTTATATTCTGTCATTACCTTCTATAGAACCAGAAAATTATTTAAAATTTTGATCATTATTTCATTAATCCATTCTCTCAAAATAACTAAGCTGTTTTTATGTAGCTACCTGAAGTAATTGTTGAGTCATTTTAAAATGATGACAGTGCAAAAATGAAGATGTTTGTATAAACTTAAATCCGTCATTCAGTGGTTTCAGATGATGAATTATAATGTAACTACATGTTACCACCTTGGTCTGATGTTCCTTACTGTGACTATTTAAGTTTGCTTCCAAAATGTTTCAGAAATATTAGGAAAAATCAGCCCTTCTTGGTTTTGTTGGATTACTAATTATCACAAGGAAAACTAAATAAACAGGTAACTATATTAACCCCCTACTGTTATGAAATTAGTTAATCTTCAAATTATCACATGATTAAACTTACTTGATTGATTTGATTAAACAAAAACCAGATAGCAGTCTTTGTTGACTTGAGAAAATACATTTAAATAAATAGTTTCATAAGGTTCTACTTTTGGTATTTTCGACAGATTTCCAAATCATTTAACTAGATCTATTTCTGTTTACATATGATTTTACAGGGTTTACATTGCTAAAATGTATGATTCAGTGTAAATAATTATAGAAAATATATGTAGAAGATAAACATTTTGTTTCATTTTGCCTGAGACTGAGAGCTAAAAAAAAACCCTCAAATAAACACTAGATGCAATTTTTACATTAACATCCACAATTATGCATTTCAGGAAAACGTGAAAGAGAAATAAGGAAAATATTGTAAGATGCAAAGAAACCTTGGCTGCTGATGAAAACCCTCAGGACTAAATTCTTGGCAGTTGCTATTCCAGGTTTATTTGTCATCTTAAAGCTAAGTAACCTACCATCAGAGTGCCACTGCTGCCAAAAGAAATACTATCAATAACTCTGTGACTTGCTCACCCATGTCTGCCTGCTGAACAGTCTGCACCCCGAGTGGCTGTGAGGGTGGATGCAGCGAGGAGGCAATTCTTAGAGTTCAGATCGGGGAGTGCTGGGCTTCCAGCAGGTTCTCTGTAAGCCAAAGTAAAAGACCTGGGGTGAAGTCTCAACCCACATGCCTTTGCTGTTCTGGAGAGGCAGAGGCTCCGCATACGCTGATTAATGGGCCTTAACGATTTAGTCTGACTCCGTCTGTTTTTCTTCATTTTTTTTTTTTTACAACCACAACTTGCTATTTCATACTATCCTTTCACATACGGATCAGCATGTAATGTGTCTGTCGGCTTTTTAGACACACGCAGAGAGGTGTTAGATGTCCCAAACTGCATTGCTTCTGCTGCAGTGTTTTGCATTTCTGATGACTGATTGTTGTGGCTGTTTTCTCCTGAGAGGCTTAAGTCCTGATCTGAAACGAAATAAAAAATAAACAGCAAATGTTTGTTCTCTCAGTCACTTTCACGCAAGACAAATTATTTCTCTAATAGGTTTAACGTGTTGTTCTTCTCTTTCCCTCTCCAGAGGTTTACCTGTGTGTGGAAGATATGAGGTTTGCAGGCGCCTTGTGGATCGTTTGGTCTCTTCTGGTGGTAAGCTCTCATTTGGCTTTCACAGTTCAACTCTGCAAAGTCCTTCTTAATTTATATCCCGTGCACATGTGCTGAGGATTCGGTTTCTATTAAAAGGGACATGTAATATGTTTTGGTCCGGTGGTTTCCTTTATCAGCAAGAATCTCAGAATCTCCTGATTGCTTTCCACTAACCATTATGATTTGGGCTATTTAATTAGCTCAGCTTGGCAGGAGGAACTAAAAGAGGAATGACTCAGGAGTGCATTCGTTTCTCTGTGAGTGACGCCCGGCTGTACAGCTTCTGATGCTGACACAGAATGAAAACAAATTCCTCTGATGTCATTGTGTTGTTGCAGTGAGTTCAATTGTTCGCCGATGGTGGAAAGAGATTTGGATTTTGGAACGCCTAATTTCAGCCAAATTATGGCTAACATAGAATCGTACAGTTACGAAACAGAAAAAATGAATAAGGTATTTTCTGGGTTTTTAATTAAATGTTCACCTCTTTTTGGGAATATTTATCATAATACATTTTGTTCCACAAGATGCTTTAGTTTAAAACGACTAGAATGGCTTAGTAGTATCATCTATTTAATAAATGAAACCAGCATCGTTTTTGATAGTTTTATCTATTATTTCAATTAGTTGCCATATGGGGATCTGAGACTCCTTCATCATTTATCTGCATGCATCAATGTTCTCATGAAAACCTACTGGTATGTAAGGCCCATTCACTGTTTTTATTTCTTTGTTTTCTCTAAACCTTTATTTAACCAGGAAAGTCACCATTGCGATTAGTAATCTCTTTTTGAATGGACATTAGGCAAAAATGAAAACAAATAAAAAACAATTACAAAACATTGCATGTAAAACATTTTATAAGAGGTTGTAAGACATTTTGCAGTGTTCGATGTTGTGCGGGCTAGGTAGGAAATAGCATTTTTTCCAAGTTTGGTGCGAACATTCAGGACAGAAAGCAAGTACAAGCAAGTTATCGGAACAAAAAGAGTATTGCTTGGTGCTCTTTTGTATGACCATTTCACACAAATAGATTGGAAGAAGACCTAGAATAGCCTTATGTATATATGAGTGTACCAATGATGGAGCCTGCGGGTAGTCAAAGAAGGCCATCCAACCTTTGTTATAAATCTTGATAAACCGAGTGAATCCCAAGAAGATCTGAAGTGTGCCGTGTGTTATTATTGCCAGTATTTGGGCAATGTCTGCTGTTTATTAATGTGAATTTTTAAGTTATATAAAACATCAGTCAGATACAGAAATGCACAAAGTGCAGTTTTCTAGACAAATAATTGTTTTATAACCCTTAGACCTGCCAACTCTTACTCTCTTAAAAGATTCAAATTTTATTTCGTTTCTTAATTTATGCATTGGAACAGTTCATTTAAAAAAAAAAAAATTCACAGATAAAATAAAGAATTCATAAATCCCCAACGGTGATTTAAAAGCTTAATTACTTTGCGTAAAATAGTTGACTTCAGGTTTAAACTTCAACGTATTTTGGATTTTGAACCAGAGATGATTAAATGCAAAAGAAGTTTCTTAAACAAATTAAAAAACCCTCAGTTTAGCACAAAACCTTATTAAAAACTTCAGCCTCATTAGCCATACACAGTAAACAACTTTATTTTAAATAGACATGCAAAAAACTCACGGGTACAAATTACTGTTCATAATGTGCAGCAAAAAGAAAACAGGGGGAAAAAAAGACGATATTGTTGATTTCAGTCAGAACAGCACACTAAATCCCAAAATAATGTGTATCTTTGGGATATTTAGGTTAAAGGAAATCTTCTGATTTGACGAGCATATTTCTTTTATATGGTAGCAATATTGTTATTATTTATTTATTTTTTTTTTTAATATTTTTTTGCGGGCCCCGCCAAGAGCTTGCCAGCATTTACAAGAAGGATTTGATTGATTCTATACAAATAAAAGCTTTGATTATTGAAGAAGGTATACATCATTTTATATATCTATTTTTTTTTAAATCTAAACAATTATTAAATTGATCTGTTATTTTTTTTTTTATTCGGCTTAAGGCTTTTTTCTTAAACATTCAGATCTTGAGATGTATTAGCCCAGCCTTCATCGGAGCTGTGGGGCTGAGTCATAATGCGCTCACTTTGAGAAATTGCATTAATTAGCTTAATGGAGCCCTTTCTAATCATCATTCAAATATCCCCTCATAACACAGAGAAGAACTGCAAATCATGTAGTGGTGTCTCTGCTGTGCTTTGCCATTAAGAAATTTGACAATTTGCTTGATGGTTTTAGTACAATCAAGCTTTATATCTGTCCATATGGGCATCTTTACAGCTTAAACAACGAGGTGGGGAAGGGCATTTTGTAAATAAAACCCTAAACTAATGTGTTTTCAGCGGAAGGAAGCATGCAGGCTCCTTTTCCTACCTCCTTCCTTACTGACTACACTATTGGGACAGCACTTATCATGGCGACCGCTGACGCACCTCCGCTTTGGCTAAAGAGTCCTCGCTCTATAAGGGTATTCGGATGAAGCCCAGGTCATTTGTAGAACTCTGGAGAACTTGAATGCATACCAATGAGTGAGTTCAGACATTTGATTCAAGTGAGTAAGACCAGGGACATGTATAAAAGTTGCAGGACACCGGCATTGGGGACTGCCGTTAGACACCCTTGAATTAAAGGAAGATAATCAGGTACATCCCAATAAATTAATGAATACAAATGAAGATATTTATTTTGAAATATGTATCCCTCATATATAGATTACAGCAAGCGCAAAGTAAAATATTTAAATTGTTTTTATGGTATTTTAATGATTACAGGTGGCAGCTGGTGAAAACATAAGATTAAGTTTCTCAGAAAATGGGAAAACATGCTTTCTAACAGCAAGTCATGTCGCGTCATGGCTTACACATTAATAGGTATGACTGCTGAATTCACAGTTGTCCAGCTGGCGGTCATCACCCTTCACAAAGAGGGGTAGCCATAAAGGGTCAGTGATACGGACAGAGCTGTTCACAGAGTGCTGTGTCCAATAGAAAGTCGGGTGGAAGGAAAACGTGTTGTAGAAATACCCGCACAAGAAACAGATGTGGCCTGAGCCTTGAGAGAATAGTGAAACAAAACCCATTTAAGAATGTGGGGCAGATTTATAAGGTGTGGGCTGCAGCTAGAGTCAGTGTTTCAAGAGCCACCACACACACACACACACATCCAGGACATAGTCTACAACTGTCGCATGCAACTTTTTGTGAAACAGAGTCCTGGCGTCTCATTAGCTGTAAGGAATAATCATCAAAATGAAGAGAAAGAAACATTTGAAATTCAGCATCAAGCTGGGGCAGTCCAGGTGCGTTACGCCTGATCCACTTGAGCTCTTGCTGTGCCCTGTAATATGACATTGTTAGAAACGCTGCTTTCATTTAATTCAGGAGGATTAAGGCGCTGCATTAAATGAAGAAATGCCTCGTGTGAGTTTTTTTGGAAGAAAAAGAAGATGTGTTTTTTTTTTTCTGATATTGGTGGTGGCCTGGTGGTCGTATGTATGACGTCATTTACTTCAATGCTTGGAGTGACATCATATGTACGGCTGCTAAACTGCTACACGGGACATCATTTTTTTTTTTTTTGCCGAATGTCACGTTACTCGTCTCTCGTTTTTTGTGCCTTTTCTGATCTTATATGAGTCAGGAGAGGTAAGAACTTCACTTGGATCCTCTGAAAAGAACCAGGCTAATGAAGCTACGCTCCTCCGCCTGTGATAAGAGCTGGACACAGTCCTGGCAAAGTATTTAAATTCTCCAAGTAATTCATGAAATGCAAATGCTTAAGCCTGGCACTCGGAGAGGCTTAGATTTCACCCCCAGAAAAGAGAGACTAAGATAAGTCACACCAATATAAGTTCTTTATCCTTCAGTGAGCAGCACGATCGAATCAGCATTTCGCACAACAAGCCTGTTCATTCTTACTGCTACCTCCAAATACAAACAATAGGGCAGAGATATGATTCATTTGGAGGAAAATCAGCTGCTTAACTTCTTTTGTGTGATCGAAAACGCATTTTAATGAGTCACGCACTCGGAGTGAGACGAGAATTTTAAATCGGAGAGAAACTGTGATCGGATCAGCTTTGAAAATGTTCAAGAACTTTCCATGCTCGTTCCTTCATAAAAAAAAAAATGCCATTATATGTAAAGATGTACATCTTTATCTAAGCCTGTTTTACTGAGAAATGAAACCTTTTGAGATCTCATTGCCATTAAAGATGACATTTACACTTCGCCGTCTTCCCGCCTGCAAAGGGAATGTAAACGAAAGAACATCTGATTTCGTCTCTCCACAGCTGAGGGAGGCGGCAGGCGCTGAAACGATCTCAGACACATCACTCAGTCCTGCACTGAGCGCTGTGACAGGACAGAGTCAGAAGGCGCTGAGCCAAGGTCAATACAGATGTGTCGAGCCATCCAAAAGAGATGCCCAAGAAAACAGAACCGGTGAGAGGCAAAACTCGAACCACTCGGTGGCTGTGACAGACATATACTGCTATGCAAAATGATTCATACTCCTTGGGTTTTCTTTTCAGATTTTGTCACATTACAACCAAAAACTTATATGTATTTTACTGGGGTTTTACCAACCAGTTTTGATCAGTTTTGTTTTTATATTCTTCCCTGCAAAATAGCACAAGCTCCATAACATTAGATGATGATCGTCTAGGAACTCATGTTTTCAAGAATTGCCACAGATTTTCAGTCGGGTTTTTTGGTCTGGACTTTGACAAGGCCATTCTAACTAACTTTGATAAAAAAAAAAAGTCCTTTTGTAGATTTGGTCACAGCAGTCAAGAGGCCAGAGGCAGGATTACATCCCGGGCGGGCCACCAAACCATTGCTTGGCAACATACAGATGCACGGGACTCCTACATGAGATTGCTTTACCCTGTAATTCCACATCCTTTGCTCTTGTACGTGTCCGTTCTGTTCCAGACCGCCTCTGTGAGTCTGTGAAAAGCAAAGCCTACTATATCCGCGGTTACTCCGTCTAGCGCCGCTCCAAAGTTGCTGGAGGAGAACATGTGCGATCATCGTCATTACAAGCAAAATGCAAATCTATTTGGAGAAGATATATCTAAATAAAACAGTTAATTGTATTAAGAATATTAAAAAAATAATAATTTGTGGCCAACAATCTCTATTTAGGCTATTTAATTTCACTAACCGGAGGTTGTTGACGTTCTTTTTCCTGTTTGCTACGATTGTGACTGTGAAGTTTGACCCGGCTAGCGCCCGACGGACCGGAACAGGAAGTTGGACTTGTTCCGTAATTTCACGGTGAATGGCGGAGAGCAGGTTCGTCAACGGTGCCATTTGAAATAGACACGGATAATGTGGAACCAATCGCATTAATTAATATAACAATGCAGTTGCTCTTGTCGGTCAGACGTGAACTTATGTGAACGGACCGCAGCAAGCATGGAGGATATGGAATTTGGGGGTTAGAGTTACCAAATGAGAAAACTTTTGGATATTTGGAAGAAAGGTTAACCAACACAGGCTAACCCCATATAGAAGAATTGAAACCAGAACCTTTTTCCTGCAAGGCAACAATGATACCAACTGCAGCACAGAACATGATGTGAAGACATTATTACAGCAATCAGTTCAACTAAAGATAAATGCATGGATGAGCTTTTCAAGACCCTGCTGGAGACATTAGTCCTTTAATCCTGTATATATTGTTCAGGTTATATAAGGTTGATTTTGTGATTGTCTTTAAGTGCCTCTTAAGGTTCAGGACTAAGTCCATCACTACACCCAGATTTATGGCCGGATCAGCAGTTTCTAGCTGTAATAATGGAAGATGTGTGCTCACTCTTGATCTCGCCTCCTTTGGTCCAAACATAATTACTTTGTTTTTGTTTTTATTCGACTGGAAAAATGATGGCACATCAGATTATTTCTTTGTTCTATGCATCTACTCAGTGCTGAAATGGGTTCATAGTCACCTGGTGACATTGTGATGTAGAGCTGTGTGTCATTTGTATAATTATGAGAACTTATCTTGCTGTTTGTTGTAATATGAGTTAGAGGACGGATGTACTGTAGATATTAAAAAAAAGAGGGGCCCCAAGATTGAACCTTGGGGAACCCCACTTGTATTTTTTGTTAACTCTGATGTAAAGTTACACAGGGACAAAAGGAGGTCCCTGTGCTTCAAGGATGATTCAAACCAAGCATGTACAGTTACAGAAAGACTGAACCAGTTCTCCAGTTGCTCCAGTAATATCCCAAAGTCAACTATGTCGACTGCTGCACTTATAATGCAGCAGTTTCTTCTCAAATGTTCTCTGACAAGCGGTCCATTTTTTTTTCTATTTCATGGCTCTGCATTACTTACTGTCAGTCCATCACATGGAATTCAATAAAATGTGTAGAAGTTTTTGGTTTTAATGTGAAAAAAATTAGGGATAGAAACACATTTATGAGGCACTGTGTATATAGTGAAAGTGCAAAATTTCATAAAAATCCTGGAGGTGAAGATTAAGCACAAACGATCCGAAAAGTCTCTTTGGGTTGGTACGTTTGTTTTTTTTAAAGTATGAAACTTTTGTCAGCAGACGACAGAAAACACAGGCAACATGTATGTGTTTGTAATTATACTTATTATTCGGCTCTCAAGGTCTTTTCTGCACCCCGATGTGGGATGGTTTTCTGTGCTGGAGCGAGACACCAGCTGGGGAATCCGTAACACAAAAATGTCCAGATCACCCCGACCTCGGTGCAACCGGTAAGGCAGTTTTATGCTTTTCTCGCCAGAGTAGAACAACCAGCTGGCTGAACCGAGACCAGATGGATATTTAGTTTCTGTTTAACTATTTTACACAATGATGCAGTGTGTATGTGCTCTTGTACTGAGTGAGAACCTTTTTTGCACATTGTACTACTGAAGTGAGGACTTTGATGTAAAGTGAGGCTCACTTTTTTGGTCTACGGGGTTAGGTTTGGGACTAAGGTGTCAATTCGGTTTAGGTAAAGGTTTGGTAAGTACTAGTTAAGGTTAGGTTTAAGGTTAGGGTCAGGGTTAGGCCATAGAAAGGGTAGAAAATGAATGGAAGTCAAGGCATGGTCCTCATTTTGTATTTAAGACATGGATGTGTGTGTGTTTCTATGCTTTCTTTCCTCATAATGCAAATAAACTCTATCAGATTTCCATGATGCCAGATTCTTTAATATTGTGTAATATTGAAACATGTCAAATTCTAGAAAAAAGCAGAAATTCTACTTACAGGTTTACACACCGTCTCTCACACCACACCAGCAGGAACTTTTCTGCTCTCTGGTTATTGGTCTTTTTAGAGGTTTATTCAATAAAGTTATGTGGCCATAATTCATCACACAGGCAGCTCCAGCAAGATGTAATTTCTTCAGTGACTCACCTTGGCCCTGAGGAAAAAAAGCAATATTAATGAACGGCCTTTTAATCATTTTCCTATATGGTGATTTTTATGCATTTGACAGACGCTCTTATCCAAAGCGACTTACAAATGAGAATATAAGAATGCAGTTGATATCAAAGCTAATAATGAGCTACTTAGGAGCACGGCCAGTCAGTTTCTGTCAGAGGTGACGGGGGGCAACATTGTAGAAATAAAGTGCGGGCATTGAGGGACCCGCAGAAAGAGTGTAGTAGAGTAGAAAGGGAAGTACTGGGTCGGTGCTAGGGAAGCAGATGATCTCTAAAAAAAAATTCCTGTTAAGAGTCTCTGAAGATAAGCAGGGGCACTTCTGTTCTGATAGGGCTCAGTAAGTCATTTCACAATCATGGAACGACACATCAAAAGAGTGTCCTGTGGCGCAGGCACTGCTAGCCGACAATCCCTTGATGATCGGAGTGACTGAATGGTGACACAGGCTTTTGCGAGAGCGTTCAATTAAACACTCTCCAGGCTGACATCAGTGGCCATCGGAGCGCTCAAACCGAGGGATGACATTTGATATTTTATACATTTCACTGTTATAGACATTTCACCAAATCCAAAGGATTATTAACTGCGCTGTGAAGGTTTACAGTTTATTTTCTGCATCAGAAAGAGAATCAGTTTCAATCTTTAAGCTGTTTCACACAACATTTAATTTGACGTTGGTTTCCCTTTGCTTTCAGTGATGACATTTTAAGTGAAATATACAAAAATTGTTAATATGAACAACCTTTTTTTTATAACCCTTGTTTGCTAATGCAACATAATTAATCTCCTCCTACATTTCTGAGTGAATTGTCAAATCAGTTCACATTTGTTTTGCCAAAGCCAGCATGAATACCTTTTCTCTGGTTGGTGGTGCTCGAACAATTTACAAAAACCTTAATATGATTATAATATTCTACAATTTATCTATTGTTTAGTTTATAAAGAAATTATAATGAGTGGTTTTATAATTGGCCAGAAGCAAATTGGCATAATTTAGAACATTCACATCTACTGCTTAAACCCAGAGCTAACCTTACAAACCCTACAAGTATTGCTGTCTCTTTTCAGCAGATGTAGAAAAATTTAACAATATATACTTTGTTGCTGTAGTATATTCTCACACTTAAAATCTTAATTTGGTCAATATTTGATTAATATTACAAATTTTTCATTAATTGAAACTATTCCTGTTAATAACGTTGTCCAACCCTTGTTTCCCAATTTAATCTTGTTTAGTCTTCTCTTACAATATTTGACAACATTTTCACACTTCTCTTTTCTTCAGTGCACTCCTCTGGTTTTCCACAAGATTTTGTTCTGGGAACCACAAAGACTTTCAAGATTGGTTTAATTTTTAACTATTCTATGTGGATTTGGGTCATTTTCATTTCAGACAACTCAATTAACACCAATTTTCAGGTGACAGACAAAGGCCAGTAGATTTAATTTATAATTGTGTTATTTCAAAGTGTTCCTGATGACATGCAGACTTCCCAGAGAACTTTGGATGCAAAACAGAACCCCGGGATCACAGATCCTCCACCTTACTTAATAGTTGGCATGGATTGCCTTTGCACATCTTCATTCTGTTTCATGCCAGACACAACTTGGCTGGTAAGGAGACATAATGACCCCAAGATGTATTTTCCTTTTTATACCCTCCTGCTTAGTGTAGGTGGTGGCCAGACAAAAAAGGGTCCTAGTATGAGCAAATACCCAGTGCCTAAAAGAAAAGAGCCTCTGAGTGAAGTTAAATTTTTATTAGGGCTGTGCATAAAAATCGATATAAAGATTAATATCGATATTTTTAAAAACGATTTAATATCGATATTCTGGCTTTCAATATCGATATACCGCCCAACCTCTAGGGGGCGTTTTTTTTTTTTTTCCAGTGTCCTGTCTAGCAATATGGCAATAGGAATTGATGTCTCAATGCCAGATAGAGCTCGACAGATTTTGCTTTTACAAGTGGAGCAAACGGCTTTCGCCATAGTGCTCCACTTGATTTATGCTTGTAAATAGCTTTATTATGATTCCTGCAAGGAGAATTTCAAATTATATGGACATGACAATGGGAGAGTAAAGGAAGAACAAAAAGTGAAAGAAAAGAAAAAAAGAGTAGAGGTGAAAGAAAGAGGAGATAAAAGGGAGAGAATGATAAAACCTTCTTTGTCTGCTCCATCACCTGGAAAGAGACACAAAAAGAACAGCACAACCAACAGACATAAAGCAACAGATACACTCTAATAACACCTAGATGCCATTGCTAAATCATATATATTATTATGTAAGCTGACATGTGTAATGTGATATTTGAAAAAAGAAAGTGAAAGAACATAAATAAATAAATTACAAGATTACTGTATATAAGTGAACACTTAATACCTGGGACCCAGCACCTGTGGGAGATGTGAAAGTGCACTAGTTTAGGTGAACATTATCCAGAAATAGCTTGATAGTGATTGTGGAGAACCGAAGACCCTAGGGGGCGTTATTACAGCGCAACCATTACAGTTCACAGCGAAGGAGAGCGAGTGAGACGAATTTGTGGAACGGCCGACAGGATTTTAGAAGCTCCTTTGTCCCTAAAATCAGATGTTTGGGCACATTTTTGGTTTCTGTGACACGTTAAATGCATTGAAGCAAATGCACTTTATTTTCCTGTTAATATGTCTGTGATCAATAAATAGAACATAAACATAATATTTGGCTGATTTTGGTGATTGAATCACTGAGCATTAATTCAAAGTAATAAATATCGATATTGGAATCAAATCAAGCTGAGCTATGTATCGAGAATCGTATCGTATCGTGAGCTGTGTATCGAGAATCGTATCGAATCGGCTCATCCTAGATGATACCCAGCCCTAATTTTTATATCAGGGAGTATGAAAGTCTGGAATAACTTACAATATAATTAAAAAATTAATCTAATTTAGTAACTCAGTTTAGTAATTGAAACACATTATATTAATAATTACGCCCCGACTGATATTTTCAGTATTTATTACTATTATTTATGGTACTTTTCCTCTTAGAGCTAATAAACACAATTAATTTCTTAGAAGATTAGAATGTTTCTTTAGACCAAAAAGAGAAAAAAGGCATAAAAATATGAGGGTTTATTAAAAAATCTCATACTCGAGCCTCAACGGAACACATATTCCAATTTTACTCAGATGGACACATATAAACTTTGAAAAATGAAGGTCTACATCAGAAAATGCAGCAGTTATATTGATTTAAAGTCATTTTTGGATTAACAAGTATTTCTCATGAAGAAAATGTTTTTCTTTTTGCAAACGTATCACAAACTGATGCAAAGGACAAAATATAACTTACAAATAATTGTTGAAAACAACCCCAAACTGTTTAAGTTTTGGATTTCTACAGCATTATAAGCAAAATGTAAGCATCATAATTTGCATAATAGCTAACTGCTTCTTGCAGAAGGTTGGCTTTGAACGTAGAGAAAAAAAATACTGCTGTTTCGTTGCGCCACATTTTCCCAACAAACCACTTAAATTCAAGCAGATATAATGGACCTCTACATCAGATAAAAGGTAAATCATTATCAGATCAGTCAGGCTGAAGAAAGACGAGCATCCATTTAAGCTGAAATAGACCGTGAAGTTTGATTATGTAAGGAAGGTTAATATTTGATTTGCAGGACAGCTGTTTTCCACAGAATGGGCCATTTTTACATTGTGGATAATTCAAGGCTCAGCGGTGTGTAGCTGAAGAGACCCAAAGTCAGGTCATGTCATGATTTAGGAGATGCAATATGACGAAGAGAGGGGAGGTGAGGTAGAGGACAGAGAGATGAATGAGGAGTAGGTGGAGGGAAAAAGAGAAGAGGAATGAAGGCAGGAAAGCTGGAGCCAGAGAGATGGATGGGGAGAGAGCGTACGAATGAGGGAGCCGATTGGTTGTTTTTGTACGAGCTGGCTCATGAGGGATCCTCCTAAAAATGTCTGTGACTGTAAGCGTCTCCCTGTGGCTCTGCGTACAGCTGAGCTGACGCCTTTGGGGCGTGGTCGTACAGTTGGACGTATGCTATGAGCAGTCGATGAGCTGTCAGCGAGGAAGAGGCCGTTGTTGCTGCCGCTGTCAGGAATGACGTGATCTCCTTCTTTCTGCCACTTGTCTTTTTTTTTTTTCTTTTTTATTCTGACATTTGATAATATGCCAGCAAATTATTCCAAAGGTGGAAAACATTATGTTTTCTGCTGTGTGCCAAGGGGAATTAATCACAGTTATCTGCTACTGCCAAGATTCACTCTGTTAGGATTATGCCAAGACGCTACTGGTGAAAATCAACTGAGTGAGGCATCCAAAGCGTACAAAGATTCGTCAGTAAATCTCTCTTTAAAACAAAAGAACAAATGTGCCTGCAGGTGAATCGTTTATGACATTTACTGGTCGATTATGCTCCGATGCCTCTTCTCTTTCTTCCTCTGCAGTAAAAGTGACCAAACGTTGTGACAAATCAGGTAACTGGGTCCAGACCGGCTCCCCTTGTCAACCAGCTTTAAACGGCAAAACAGAGGTAATTGTTTATTGAATCTTGGACTGGATGTAATGCAAAGATCAGGCACCTTGTTTCACTTTGCATGTAGACAAATCAGCCGGTTGATTTCTTGCTTCCAAAAGGAAGTTCATTTTTTAAAGGATGCGGCGGGAGAGCCAACCACAGAAGCCATGTGGGTCAGAACCGAAAAAGTTCTTCTCGAACATGAAAATAAATGCCAGGAGAAAATGAAGAATGATCCGCCGTATAATAAATCAGGTACGGACACGGTTTATTATTATTATTATTATTTTAAATCCTAAACCTTCCAGGGGTTTTAATGTATTTTCATCATTTTTGTGGCAGGACTGCACTGTGGTAGGAACTGGGACGGTTGGCTGTGCTGGGACGACACGGCAGCAGGAAGCTACGCCACCCAGAGCTGTCCTGATTACTTTGCAGACTTTGATCGCACAGGTGAGAGGTAAAGCTCATGAAGTTGCGTCTCTATTACATGGAAATAACGCTTTAAACTACGTAATAAACTTGCTTTGCAGAAAAGGCAACAAGGTATTGTGGGGCAGATGGACAGTGGTTTCGCCATCCAGAGAGCAAAAAACATTGGACCAACTACACACTCTGCGTTGCCGCCGATGACAAGAGGCCGGGGGTAATGTCTATTTGTAACAGATGCACTGATCCCTGCTGTTGTGGCAACTATCAGATTTTTGTAAAGCTTTGACTTCTGATACTGAATTGAGCCAAGTTCATTTTTTATTTAAGAGATAGAATTAAGACTTAAAACACTGTTAAAAATGTTTTAGTTTTTTTTTGTTTTTTGTTTTTTGCTGCTGCCTTCTTGTCATGAAGGATCATTATTTGTCATTAGAAGCAGGTTCAACCTCAACCCTCATGGTTAAACAGTCCCTGTAAAATGGGGTTAGGTAATATTTAAACCAGATGTAAAAGATTATGGAGTTGACATGTCAAAATTGTGTTGAATTAGCAATTAAGACAGCTGGTTAGCATGACTAACTCGGTTTGTGGTTAGCGTTACAAAAAAAGGCACTGTCTATTCCTAAAGATTGCAGATCTTTACTTTAACTATTACATTTCCAAAACGCTGTTAACATTTCTGCATCCATGTTGCAGAGCACACAGAGGTTGAGAGCTCAAAAGAATAAACATTGCAAAAAGGGAACTAAAAGTAAGTAAACAATTCTTGAAAATGAATTTATTTGTCCTCGATTTGAGCAGGTAAATAAGATTATCTGCCTATGGAATAAGTATTTTGACCCCTAAAATAAGATAACTAGATATACGACATTTGAAATGAGATCATGGAGATGGGTTGTTCCTATTTTAAGTGCAAAAATCTTATTCCATGGGCAGATAAACTTATATACCCGCTCAAATCGAGGACAACTACACACGTTTCAAGAAGTACTTTTAGTTCCCTTTTTGCAGTGCAGTGGCTTTGTGACTTCTTGTTACCTGCTGAAAGCTTTTTTTCTCTTGCTTTGTTCCAGCTTGACTTAATTCTATTGATATTTCAACATGACGCTTCAAATGTTTCCTTTTAAATAAGGTCTTACATCTCTGTGTCACTTGACTTCATTTTAAATGCCTAATTTCCTTCTGAAAAGAACTAGCTTTGAGTCTTTTTCTCCTCACATAGGTGAAAGAAAGGCACTCTTTTTAAGTCTCTCACTGCAAAAATAGAACCAAAAGCAAGTAAAATTTTCTTGAAATGAATGTATTTGCCCTTGATTTGAGCAGTAAATAAGATGTTTTGCCAATGGAATAAGATTTTAGCACTTAAAATAGGAACAATTCACCATCATCTTATTTCAAGTCTAATTATCTTATTTTAGGGGTAAAAATACTCATTCCATTGGCAAATAATCTTATTTACCTGCTCAAATCAAAGGTAAATGCATTAATTTCAAGAAAATTTTACTTATTTTTAGTTCTGTTTTTGCAGTGGACCAGCTGGTCACCCGTTAAACTGGAAATTGGAGGATTTTAATCCGTGGATAATATCAGTGCAGCTCTCGTATTTATCGCACAGGTTCGTCTAGAACAGCTGTATTTGTTTATGCTTTATTAACTGATGATAAAATGTAATTTCCCCTCCCACCCACAGAAACTCAAAATACATGAAAATGAACAGAAATGTCTCAGGAAAATGAAACAAGACCCAGCATTTAACAAAGCAGGTATATTTAGTGTTATCCTCGAAAAGTCTATATGTGGTTAACGTTTCATGTTTGATAATATCAACAGGTGTTGTTATTTAATCTTATTGTGGGTTTGTTGAAGGTCCATACTGCGGTCGTACCTGGGACGGCTGGCTGTGCTGGGATGACACGCCGGCAGGTACATATGCCTCCCAGAGCTGCCCCGATTATTTTTCTGACCTCAACCCCAAAGGTAAGGGAAATCAATTTCACTCTCCTAACAATCCGCTCATACTCCATTAGTTAGTACAGATTATTTTAACTTAAAGCAACCACATAGGTGTGCTACCTAATAACAACGTGGCATATTTGTTATCTGAATCCTAGAAATGGCTACAAAGTTCTGTGCAGAAGATGGACGCTGGTTTCACCATCCAGGGAGTAACACGACTTGGACTAATTATACACGGTGTGTTGGCAACAACCGGGAGATATTAAGGGTAATTTCCTCCTTTCATTTTTAACATGACTATGTTTACACAAAAATCAAGCAACTGCATATCCAACAAGACACTGTAATATCAAAACAACTGAGGTACAATTACTGCCATTTTGGCTAGTATCTTCAAAGGGAAATGAAATAAATGTACCTTTTCACCATATTATGTTGGGTTTATTTCTTTGTAATTTGTCAAAAAAATTATGAATGTTCAGAATGCTGTTTTATAGGTTATTTGCAATTAAGTTGAATCAGCATCTGACCAGATATTTTGTGCATAAAATGTAAACAGTTTAAATTATTATGCTTTTTAAATTAATTTAATGAT